>NC_039269.1:5557898-5767898 GCF_003368295.1 Carassius auratus | reverse complement strand
AAGTGACAAAGCAAATACAATTTCTCTTTTTTTCCAAATGTTTTTTTTTTCCACAATACACACATAATAAAGATTAGGGAATCATGTTGCTGGTAATTAAATGTGAATAAATTAATAATAATACATGTTTACATTTATAGTGGAATATATTATGATTCCAGGCCTGAGCAATACAGTAATATTCATCAACTCGTGACAGCACAAACACACGATTAACATTAAACAGTCATATTTATACTCACATGTGTATAATAAAGCGGTGATCAGAAGTTTAACGCAGTTTATTGATATTAAATATCCCATCTTCCTCATTCACAGATCAGCGGTATGAAGCTGAAACATCGCTTGTTAACTTCCGGTTTGGATCTCTCTTGTTCGACGCGAGACTCACTGCTGCCACCGCTCTACAGCGACACCCGCCGGTGACACCGCGTTACTACAGTGTGTGTGTGTGTGTGTGTAGTTAAACATGTTAAGTTTCATCATATATTATTATTAGATCTAGTATGCCACAAATAATGTCCAGAGACGACAAACACATAGCATTGATATTATTTCACTTTATTTAGATGAATACAGGTGGATAAAATCGCTAAACTTAAAATAAGCAAAATAAAAAGTAACACAATTAAAGTAACTCAGTTATATCAAACAAATGAATTACAAAAGCACAATAAGAAATGTTTGATTACACAGATCAGAAAACTCAAAGTCCAAAGACTCTAAACACGTTTTGATCTGCATCTCTTATAGTTCAATACTGTAGTGAATGCAATTGTCTAAACATAAAGGAGAAGTGTACATTACAAAAATCAAGGAATAGATAGTTATATAATAAACTAGAAATGACTGAAACAGACAATAGTGAAAAATAATTATATCAGAAAATCAGACATGCACAGGTCACATGTAACAATTTGTAAATGTTTCCCGTTAGAATGTTCAGAGAACATATAAACGTAACATTCTTGTTTGCGAAATGATACAATTAATTGTTCCATTAACTTTTAACATAACCAAATGTTTGAAACCTTTTAATGACTTAATGGGCATGTTCTTTAATGTTTTTTTTTATTATTTATTTTTATTCTTCTTCAGATTTTTTTTCCTTCATATTAAACATTAGTAATGTTAAGATGAATATATAACACTTAGGAATATACCGTCGCTTCATAGGACCATTATGTGATACTCTTGTGTCTTGTTTTTAAAGCTTAATGTTTTTCGCTCTTCACTTATTCGCGGTTTGGCTATATCTTGATTTCACTGGATGGAGCAGCGGGTCAGAACCACAGCTTTGGCGACTCCAGTAACCACCCAAACGAAACTCCATCCTTCTGCAGCCAACAAGTTGGTTAATAACCCTGCTGCAAATCCAGTTTCCACCACTGGAGCTGCAGGGAACAGGAACAGTAAGAGAGCGGGTGCAAATGAAGCCCCAATCCCCAACATAAACATGGTCAGCATAAACAGCATTTTATTATAATCTGGAGTAAGAAGATTATTATGTCCTCCTTCACTCATTCTCCTCTGCTCCTCTTCTTGGATCCAGATCTCCAGGTCGTTCTGTTCCTGCTCTTCTCTTTCCTTTCTCTCTCTCTCCTCCTCCATCCGTCTTTCCTCCAGTCGTCCCATGTTCTCCATCTCCGTCTGCAGAGACTCTATGAACCGTCTCAGTCTTTCTGGAATCGGTTGCACATTCTGTTGTTCCTTCTTTATATCTGTCTCAATCTGATCAATCCTGCGTTGAATGCGTTTCCTTCTTCGTTCCGTTTCTTGCCTCTCTTCTGTAATGTAAGATAAAAACTCACGCCAACGAGCATCAGCCAGTTTTCTGACCTCCTGCTTTACTTTCTTCGTTCTTTTAGCCATTTCTGCTTGTATTCTATCTTTTATTATCTTCTGGGCATTTTGCATTACTTCTGTAACTTCATTAGTGAAGTGACGATTCTCATTCATGACCAACAGCTCATCTACTTTCTGCAGGAGTCGACTCACTTGTTTTGGGTTTGTAAGGTTTGTGTTGTCAAAGGCCACGAAACGCCTCCCAAATCTCTTCACGAGGTCTTGAACTTTTCGATTTTGTTTCAAAACGAAGCTTTCGATGGGTTCTCCTCTGAGTCTGTCGGCGTGTGAGAATATCAGGATGCTGTAATTGCTGATGTCCTCACGAAACATCTCCAGAATCATTTCTACGGTGCGCTGCTGCTCCTCTGTATATCGCTCTATTGGAATAACGAGCAGAAACGCATGAGGACCAGGAGAACTCATGGCCAGGCAATGAATTGCTTCTTGTTTTAATTGTTCTTCTGTTAAGTCCGTGTCAAAAAACCCAGGTGTGTCCACAAGAACGAGATTTCGTCCTTCCACCGTTCCACACGCTCTCTTGCACTCTTTCGTGACTGAACCCATGCTCAGTTCATCATTAAAGCATCTGTTTCCCAGGATGCTGTTTCCCGTTGCACTTTTCCCCGCACCGGTTTTTCCCAGCAGAACCAGTCTCAGTTCATTCAGAGCTGGATTTACTGTGAGCGGATCACTGCCAGGTGAACCTCGTATCATCATGTTTGGAGGAATCTGAGTTTGAGAGGGAAAACAAACATTTTGGGTGTCTCTGTTTCCCCCGTTTGAGCTTCTATTGGACCACTGATTCCGGTGACCTGCTCCTGAGGAAAAAAAGTGTTTGTTGTTGAGAGAAATTACATTGATAATCATTTATCACAGTTATGCTGTGTTCACACCAAACACGAATAGAGCATCTGGCGCGAATGATTTTAATGTTAAGTCAATGCAAAGGTGCGTTTACGCGCGTCTGGAGATCTCGCGGCGCGAATGAGGCGTTTAGCGTGGTGCGAATTCGCATCAAATACATAAATGCACAAAAGCACCATTCACACGTAAAGCGCATATCGCGCCAGAAGCTAAATTCACGTCATTTGCACGAACTAGACGCGCGAATGATGCAAATTGAGCTTCTGGCGTGAATGGTGCTTTTGTGCATTTATGTATTTGACGCGAATTCGCGTTTGCCACATGAATTGAAAATTTTGAGCTTTGCCGTCAATTCACACCGCGTTAACTAATCAGGAGCTTGCTCAGGAGTCACTCATTCAACATGGAGGAATGACTGATGTTGTCAGTGAGCAGTCAACCGGAGATTTATGACACAAGTATCACACACATGTTCATATTTCAGGAATAAAAAGGACCTCGCTTGGAAGAGTGTGTTGTAAATACACATTTAACTTTTGAGTCACGTACACGTTTATCGATCCGCAGCTTTCCTGCTGATTCCTGCCACACCTTTAGGCGAAAAATTTTGCATTTTGCTGCGTTTGAAAGTTCAAGTTTGGTGAACTCTGACCTGCGAATTCACATCACGTGAAGTCGCATTCAACGCCGTTGCAAAAGACACAGTACAAGCACAGATTAATCCATGTTGTGATAACTAGAGGGAAACCGTTATATCTTGCTCCCGCCCATATTCCCAGTGGCGTCCGAAATAATTTCGCACGTTCAAAGGCTAGTGTGACCGCCCCCTGATGCGAAAAATGATTTCTTGATGAGAAAAAAGAGGAGCCCTTTGTAATGATAAAATCTCCATAACTTCGGGAAGAAGGAGGCGGGAACCGGCGGACATTCAAAATAACATTTTAATAATTCCAAATAAACACAAAACAGCGCACCAGCCCCTCACTGACGACTGATGCGCATAAATAAAAACCAAAACAAAAAAATAAATGAAAACCTCTCTCGTCCTTCACGGCCGGTGGTGGGTCGCAGGTGCAGCTCATCTCCAATCACTACACCTGGCCTCACTCCTCGTTCCCACGTCTCTCGGCCCCGCCCCACTCGTCACACCCTTGTTGCAGCCTGGTCGAATTTCGCGCCTATAATAGGTCATGTGATCTCAGTTGGTACGACTCGCATTTACTGGGCAATATCCGATTTGTCTGCTTACATGGCACACGCAAATGCACGTATCCGATTCATATCCGATTTATTACCACATATGAATGAGGCCTGAATCCGATCTGAGAACATCAGAATCCATGTGTTTTTTTCCTGCTTAAGCCGCCTTTCCACTGCACAGGACATTAGGACACGATTGTCGCATTTCTCCCTCTAGCGGCAGTCACGCAGAACTTTCAAACTGGTCATGCAGCAACCGTTACCTTGGCATATTCACCATGGTAAAATTAATAATTTTAATGAACATAGTTACTTTATGAATGCATAGTCACAAATCAGGTGACCCCCAAAATAAAAACAGTAGGTTTTATGGGGCTAATCAACGTAAATAATGGTTTAATAATTATTAAATAATTATTTCTGCCATAAGTATTATAAACCACCATTTTACAGAAATAGTGTTTAAAGGATAATATTGGTAATTCTAACCTCGCACCGATAGTTTTGATTAGAATACATCACATCCGGTCGGGCGTTCGCATACGGTCTAGTCACAGAAGTTCAAATATTTGAACGTATCCGAGGCTCAAATCGGATCCGAAATTTCTGCATACGCATGTGATCGGAACTCCACGCAGCTCCCGCATTACTTTCCATTGGAAATGAATGACTTCCGGTCTGTCGCTCGTCATTCGTCGGAAACAGTGGAAACTTCACACTGGCAGTTGAAATCAGCTCCGATACGGCTACGAAACGACCGGAAGCCATTCATTTCATGGCGATTCGCAGACCGCATGCGAATGGCTACGAACCGGGTCCGAACGACTGCGGTGCGAAAACAATCGTGTCCGTTGGTCATCAAAAAATTGAACTCTTGCGAAAGTCTACGGACGGTTCCTATCCGACAATTCCAGCGGAAGTTGGCGTTGCTATGGTACTGATAAACAAACCTGAATTCATAACTTTTAATAAAATAAATAATGATTTTATGACGATAATTTGTCATGTCATTTTTCTATTTTCATGATTTTCTAACATTATAAGGGCAGTTATTACAATTAAAATAAATAATTAAATATTGTGCCCCCCGCTCTCGGACACACTCGGTCTCTCTCGCTCCAGTGCAGGGTTGTTGCAGCCCTATATACCACTATATCACATTTAGCTGACCTGACATGCACATTCAGATACAGACAATATCAATCATTCTAATATCTCCGCTATTTTTGTTCTACTCGCTTCCGAAGCTTTCAGCGGTGTAGTAGCCTATGACGTCCACTGGGGGAGTATTGCGTATTACGGAGCGGATTTCAACTGCCAGTGTGAAGGCGGCGTCACACGTTCACCGGTCATATCCGATCTGTGCCACATGAGAGGAAAACATCGGATTTGTGTCACTTGAACCATGCAGTGTAAATGGGGCCAAAATGTTTACGCGGCAAACTAGGCGCAGTAGATGCGAATTTGACGCTCTATTCGCGTTTGGTGTGAACACAGCATTAGATTTTAAGTTTCTCTAGTCTTCCCAGACAACGTTGATTGACTTTAAGAGAGTTATAATAATGCACTTGCTTGAGGAAACTATCTTAATAAAATAAACCTTATTTATGCATAAGACAAGACTAAAACTTAGACCCAGACCGTGCTTTAAATGTGTTCTAGATGATCTGTCGTGTTCAGACTAACGGACAGTTTATTGGAGACATTTATTTAGTTTACCGTGAAAGATGCATAGCATAAAATAGCTTGAAATAAACATAAAAAATACATCAAAGCCTTTTCCGAAACAAAAAAAACAGATGTTGAATTTGTACAAAATACAAGAACTGCATCTGTTTACATAAATATAATCATCTTAATAACTAAACGAATGATACTTTAATGATTAAATGCTCGTAATAGGTTAGTTACAGTACCTTGGTTGATCATGTCGTGTAGTTTGGTTTCTCAGTTCAGTATTAAACGCCTTGCTGTGAGTGTGTGACACGTTTGTAATGATCTTGGACTAGTTTTGTGAGAGGCAGGACTTCTGCAGAAATGAAACTGGGCACGAGCTCAAATGGTGATGCAACAGAATCAGATTAACAATTGCTTAATAACAGTGAAAAATAAATGCATTTATATTTATTTACAGACATGCTTCATGTAAGATATGCACACACGGAATTATTAATACACTTTATTAGGTGTTTTTTCCTTTGACTCACTAGATGCATCCACTAGAGGGACACAGAGAGACTGTTTCAGAAATAAACTGACATCACAGATAAATTCCATTGCATTTATTTCTTTGTCGTTGCTTTATGACTGCAATAAAACAACTAAAAACTAAAGTCACATAAAACAAACAAGCATTACTTATGAAGTAATATCTTCATTGATTAATTTGAAAAAAAAAAAAAAAGTATGAGAAAAAGTGTTTGTTAATTCAAAACAGCAGGGAAAATTTACATTTATAATTATTTTTGGGTTTCTGTGGTTGTCCCAGACATGTTTACAGGGATTCTGCAGGTCTTAAAAATTCTTAAATTGCACTCCCACAAACAAAGGCCTTAAAAATCTTAAATCAGTGCAGAATGTCTTAAATTCATAAAATCAGAACATAAAATGTTGCTTGAATTAAAAAAAAAAAAAAAAAAAAAAGTATTCCTCAGTATTTTCCCCGTTACAAATATATAAACATCCATGAATAAGGATATGTACTTGAGATTATATTTGTAAAAAAAATTGAAAACTGTAACCAAATAAAATGAGTTAATTTGGAGATTTTAAAAAGTAATTGAGGTCTGTAAAATTTGAAGTGCTGTTAATAAAAGACATTTATATTTAGAGACTATTGATGGGTCTATTTATAACTTAAATTACATGTGGTACTTAAATACAAATTAAATTAAAACTAAAGGCACATAAAAAAAACTGAGTTTTCATATTAAGTAATATCTTTATTGAATAATAGGGAAAAAGGGTATGAGAAATTACTGTACAAGAGAAAGTATATGATGACTTCTGACATATATAGCAGTTGTAAGCTGCTTTAAAAGCGTCAGCTAAGTTAATAAATGTAAATTTCACTGACAGAAGTTCAGCTGCAGTATTGATGTCATGAAGAGGGAATACTCTTAAACATCTCACTGTTGCTGAATCATCATGCAGCTCAAAGCATTATGGGTAAAATCTCTTGTCAATCTATTCTGATTCATCAACACAGTTTCACTGATGATCCTTTATAAACCCTAAACCCAGGATAGAGCGTCTGAGTGAATGTGGTCTGGACTGTGTGGATGAGGCTCATTGTGTCAGAGACGCTGTAGAAGGACAGAGTTCCTGCTCCGTGATCCACAAACACTCCTACTCTCCTGATGATGGACTTCACAGGGAGATCAGTCTCTATGTTATTGTGTCTGAAAGAGTATCTGGAGGAAGAGCAGCACAAACTCCAGGACTGATCATTAAATCCAAACCCACACTCAACACCCGATCCCTTCCTGCTGATGCTCTTATATGACACTGATATATACACACCTCTTCCACTCCACTCAATCTCCCAGTAACAGCGTCCACACACACTCTCTCTACACAACACCTGATACCAACCATTAAATCTGTCTGGATGATCAGGATACGACTGATATCTGTCAGTGAATGTAATCACTCTGTTGTTCTCAGACAGACGGAGGTGTTTATGTGCTGTGTTCAGATCCAGAGTGAACTGATGGGAATCTGATGGAGATAAAACACATCAGAATCAGGAATTATGAATCTGTTTGATCTCTTCATGTTCAGTGTATCATCAGTGTCTCAGTATCTGTGCACATCATCATTTACATCATCAGTTATAAACTCTTCTTTCTCCTTCTACAGGAGGAACATGAACACACTCATGAGTTTTCTGCTGGTTTTCTTACTGACTTACATTGTAGGAAGTCCTTCCTGGTCCAGAGATCAATGCTGGTGAATGTGACTGTGGAAATCAACAGACATGAACAGTGTGATTCTCATGATCCTGTATCTATTCCTAACACATTTCTAATATGATGTTCTCCATGATATGAGATGATGATGGACTGGTTTCTGAGAGCAGATGAATCTCCAGGACTTTACCTCTGTCTGAGATCTTCTGGAGCTGCTCTTTGCAGAAATCCTCCAGTTTGTCTCTCAGCTGATGGACAGATTCTCTCAGATCATCAGAAGAGAAGAGAGAACTGAAGAGATCATCATTTACGTCTGTAGATTCAGGAGGAGCTGAGAGAGACTGGAAACTCTACAGAAAACAGAGAAACACTTTAGATCACAGCCGCAACATACTGCTGTTGGTTAGGGACAGGTTTGGTGATATGGGTTAGTTTAAGTGGTAAGTGTTCAACAAGTGTACAGGGGTCAATTTGATTACTATAAGGGAACACAATTCAATCTGCTTATATTGCATTGTTTTGATAAATGAAGTATTTTCTTGAAAATTTGTGGAGTCTAATAAAATCATAAAAATAAATTTTATCAAGTTTGAAGTTCACCTGATCCAATTTTGATGAATGTTACTCAGAATCTGTACTATCGAGTTCACTGATTTCACCATTATGTAGTAAATCAGAAGGAAAAATGAGGTAAAAATCTGAAATGTTAGTGAAGTTTTGAACTGTTGTTGGTTCTACACTGTAAAAATTTTTGCCGTTAAATAACAGTAATTTTCTGGCAGCAGGGGTGCCAGTAAAGTACTGTTAATTTACAGCTCCTAACCATTAATTTACCACTCTTATTTTTTAACAGTATTTTACCGTAAATTCTACCATGGAAATTAACTCCACTCCCACTGCTTCAAACAGTTCGAGTTTTTAAACTAGCATTCCTACGATGTTAGTACTATGAACTTATTTCATTTGAGTCCACTGAGAAGGAATATTTCTTACACTTAATGTGCAGTAATAAAGTAACTAAATACATGACTTTTACTCAAATCACTGCAGCTCATTGTCAGCTGTATTACACATGTATGTGCTGAAATACTCAACACAGAGATCATCACTGTATCAGCAACTCCACATTTACTGTGTTTATATAAAGCAGCAAAAAATCAGAATTTGTGGCTCATCTTTGACTGAAGCACCGGCTCTACTCTACAGCACAATGGTGAACAACAAAACTACATTAAACTAAACGATCTCTCTTGTGCAAACACACATTAATACAGTCAAGTTCAGTATTTACTCTCATTATCAGTGTATGACTTTGCCTAATTTTTTTTCTATGGATGTTCACAAATATTTTAGTTAAATTAACTTATTTTTCATTTGGTAAATCTGACGTTTACATTTTACAGTATATTACTGTTTTTCCTTGACTGGACGGCAAAAAACTGTAGAAAAACAGTTATTTACTGGCAACAGGGGTGGCAGCAGGGGTGCCAGTAAATAACTGTTTTTCTACAGTTTGTTTCCTGTAAATTAATTACAGTTTATTACTGTTAAATTATGTTTCATTCCGTTTTTTCTTCATCTTAAATATTTAACCCTTTAAACCCCACAAGAAAATCCTCAGTTTTAAATGAACACTTATAATGTGTGCACACTACAGAGTGTTTGAGTAACACTGAATCAGTGAAGTTAATGAGATAATTCGGTGATTAATTGATGATTGAGCATTAGTGATAAACACCTGCAGAATCACTGAAGGAAAGAGAAACACAAGAACTACAAATGACTTCAGCCACAGCCTTAAATGAAATCAACTGAATAAAAGAATACATCAAATCTCTCAAGATCTGATTAAACAACTACTAAAACAGCTTCACCAGATTCACATTAATAACCAGACTGACTTTATTTCTGTCAGATGTCTACAGAAGAACTTATGGAGAGTTAAATAGGTTTAGGTGTTTTTTTCACTACCATGATGGAGATCAGTGTTTACTTTAGTTGGGCTCTTGAACGTGACTTTTCAACAACAAAGGTTTTTTGTTTTTTTTTTCATGCTGTAACAATGCGCTTTTGGAACCTGTTATAGCAAAACAAAAGTACACAGAAGAAAAAAAATCTGATATTGTTGTTTATAGATTGACAAGAACAAACACTATTACTTCTGATCTAATCCAGTGTCTCTTCTCTTATTGAAAATTGATACTACTGTTAAGAAAATTTCACTCATAATATTAAAAAAAAAACCTTTGCTGAAATTTAGACAGAAACATCAAGAATCAGCGTATGAATCACAACAATGGTGACAATCCACAAAATAAATGAAGAGATCAGTTCTGAACATCACAACACATGCTACTAAAACTTAAAACAACTGCAAAATTATAAGCACATAAGAATTCAAGAAAATAAGTGGACAATTCAGGGGCATAATTTATTCATGCCGCAATGCATGCTGGGAGTCATGGATGAGTTTTATCCTGTGCTGGTACCCAGCATGCATTGCATCATGAACCTTTTGATTGTCACCATTGTTGAGATTCATATGCTGATTGTTGATTTCTCTCTTGAGTGTTGTGGGGACTGCTGCCCGAAATACTTTTTAACTAAAACTAGTCGTTAAATCCATAAATACTGGTTATCACACTACTTTTCAGTCTTACAAAATTGAAGTGTCATTCACTCAAAAATTACAACACCAAATTAATATTTGATTATTACAGCAACACTTTAACTCAGTCTAGTAGATCATGCCTGTTAGAAACAACCATAATCACTTGACTATCAAAATTAATACTGCTGTAACAGATGCATCATAAAGATACAAATACAGCAATAAAACAAAATTTAAAGTGCAAAAGTCAATGGTCAGGAGCCCAACTAAAGCAAACACTGATCTCCAAAATGGTGACGCTAAACGAAACAGTAACATTATCATCTAAATCTCTTTAATTCTCAATAAGATCTTTTGATCTCTGTTCTCTGATCTAACAGAAATAAAGTCAGTCTGGTTAGTAATGAGTGAAGTTGGTGAAGCTGTTTGTTGATCATTTAAATCTTCAGTTGATTTCATCTAAGGCTGTGGCTGAAGTCAGTTGTATTTCATGTGTTTGTCTTGTTATGTTTTTTTTTCTTCAGTGATTCTACTCATTAACAGCAGCTGTTGATCAGTGTCTGAATTCACTCATTAGTGTTCATTCTCTCTGTCAGGTGGAATATATTAGTAAACTCATGTAGGGAATAGTGAATGAGGGTGTAGGGTGTGATTTGAAACACAGCCACTGAGTGTCGACTTTGAACGTTGTTAATTTACGATATATAGCAGCAGGCTACTTCTCGAAAACGATGAATATTACCCAGAATGCACTGTTTTAATGAAAAACAGTATTTTACTGTCGAAATTTGGCCGTTTTTTTACAGCGATTTTTAACAGTGTAGTTTACCTTTTTTATGGATAACAGTAATTGTAGCCTGAGTTAATGTTGGTGGTAGGGTGCCGTCTAGTTGGGCTTGGTTGTACATTCTATGAAGAAATGGTGTAAGAATATTACTAAATGTTTTATAAAGTTCGACCGGTATACCATCAGGGCCAGGTGATTTTCCGCTTTTAAGGGAGGCTATTGCCTTTTGTATTCTGTGGCTTGAATATCTCTATTAAGGATTTTCGAGTCTTCAGGTGAGATTCTTGATAAGTTACATTCGTCTAGAAATGTATTCATAGTATTGGGATCACTATTACATTTTGAAATGTACAAGTCAGAGTAAAACTGTAAGAAACGCATATTTATCTCCTTTGGCTAAAATAGTATGTGTCCCCTGTCATCTCCAATCTTGTGAATAGCTCGATCGGCTTCTATTTCTTTAAGTTGACGGGCTAATAATTTGTGTGGTTTCTCTCCAAACTCAAAGTGTTTTTGTTTAATGAATAAAAAAGCTGATGAAATTTTCCCAGAGAGAAGCTGATTGAGTTGATATTTCAGATTAGTTATTTCTCTATGCAAGTCCAATTGTTGTATCTGTTCTTCAAGATGTTTACGTTGAGTTGCTTCTTCTTTCTTTTTGGCAGCTTCATACGAGATTACACATCCTCTCAAATAGGCTTTGAAAGCCTCCCATAGAGTGCATGATGTGACTTCTGGGGTATCGTTCGTTTCAAAATCTAGTTTTATTTGAGCTTAAATGAAACCACAAAACTCCTTGTTTGTCAGTAGATAAGGGTTTAGTCTCCAGGATCTACTGGGTGGGTCCGCACCGTCCAAATATAAATTGAATGTTAATGGGCTGTGGTCTGAAATTGATATGGTATGATATTTCACATTAGTTGTGAATGAAACTAGTTGAGCGTCAATTAGGAAATAATCTATTCTACTGTGAGAGTTATGAACTGCTGAAAAAAAAGAATAATCTCTGCCAGAAGGGTTGATAAAACGCCATAAATTTACAGCGATTTTTAACAGTTTAGTGGTGTTTAGCAGCTAAATACATCTTCCAGAAGAAAGAGCTGAGAGGAATGATTCCTAAGAGATTTCCAGAGCTGAAAGCTGTTTGTAAGCAGCGTCTCTTTCAGAAGAAGATGATCAGAGGAGAGTCTGACTGATGATTATATAATAAGACACTCATGAACTGTTTCTCTGTGAGTCTCTGTCACAGCAGGATCTGCTCAAGTCCACTATGATCCTGTTCTTCTAGATGTGTGTTACCTGCAGGAACTGGATGTGATCCTGTGTGTGTGAAAGCTGCTCCAGCTCAGCGTCTCTCCTCCTCAGATCATTGATCTCCTGCTCCAGTCGCTCCAGTCGTTCTTCAGCTCGACTCACTGCAGTCTTTTCCTGATCTCTGATCAGTCGTATCAGCTCAGAGCGGCTTCTCTCAATGGAGCGGATGAGCTCAGTAAAGATCCTCTCACTGTCCTCCACTGCTGTCTGTGCAGAGCGCTGTTAGGACACACAGTGATTCAGCTTCAGTGAGTCTGAACTGAGACGGAGACAAACTTCTCTTCTTCTCCAGACTCACCTTATGAGACTCCACAGTCTCTCTCAGCTGCTGGAGATCTTTCTCTCTCTGCTGGATTCTCTGCTGGAGCGTCTTCTGTGTCTCCTTCAGCTGCTTCTGCAGGACAAACAGATGATCGTCAATCTCACAGAAAACTACTGACACTAAATCATCATGAACAGATCAATCCAGTAAAAGAGGAGCTGATAACTAATGGCTGTAGGTTCAAACTCCAGAAGTGAAGATCTGTTATGATACATTAATCATACATGAATCAACATGAAGATTAAGGCTTGTTTCATGCTGCGTGTAAGTATTATAAAAGTGAAACTGACACAGACATAGAGCTTCACACTGACTGTGTTTCTGTGTAATTAAGCTGTGGATCTACACAGAAAATAAAAAGACTACTGAATACCTGTGTCTCTGTCCTCTGGTCTGCAGCTGGTACAATGTCATGGTTTTTATGTTCAATAATCGTACACAGCAGACATATACACTTCTGATCAGTGCGACAGAAAACCTCGAGAATCTTCTCATGTTTCTGGCAGATCATCTCCTGCAGTCGTCCAGTGACTTCAGTCAGATTGTGTCTCTTTCCTCTAAAGAAACTCTCATGTTGCTTGAGGTGATTCTGACAGTAAGACTCCAGACACACCAGACAGGACTTGACGGCTCTGTATTTTCTTCCAGTACAGACGTCACACTGCACATCTCCAGCTCCAGCCTCACAGTCAGCAGAGAGTCTGGTCTTCTTCAGTTTCTCCACCATTTCAGCCAAGATAGTATTTTTAGCTAAAGCAGGTCTTGGACTGAAGGTCTGTCTGCACTGAGGACAGCTGTAGACTCTCTTGTGATCCTCCTGATCCCAGCAGTCTGTAATACAGATCTTACAGTAACTGTGTCCACAGGGAATAGCCACTGGATCCTTCAGGAGATCCAGACACACTGGACACATGAACTCATCCTGAGAAAATCTGGCTTCTGCCATTTTACTGCATGAACACAGACACAAACACACAACAGCTCAACTACACTTCAGTTTCTCTTTTCCTGAACTCATGTGTTTCTGTTTCCTGGTTCTGTGTTTGAGTGACGTGTGTAAAACAGGTTTGTGTGTGAGTCTGTGAAGCAGCTTCCTCATTCCTGCTGAGTTTAGTTTCAACACACCTGACTGTTATTAAAGTAAATGCAAAGAACTTGACTTGGAAACGTGATTCTCCTAGACTAATAATTGGGAACCCTGACAATTAAATGTGTACTAGATTCCAGTCTCAGACAAACACTCAAAGAAATAAGAAGAGTCCAATGATGTCTGTTCACACTGTCTGTTTCAGCCCTATTTTTTGTACCATGTGGACAGTATGTAGACAATAGCACAAGCTTGAAGTGAATTTTGAAACAGAATGAGTCTACTCGATGGTTCTGCATAATTATCAAACTCATCCATTGGAGTATACGGAATGTATATATATGGGGCTTGAGTGTTTCAGAAACAAGAAAGAGGTTTCACTAAAGACAACACAAGACAAAAAACATGGAAAAACACCAGAAAACCAGTGGCTTACAAGGGACAGGTGAAGGTGATTGGTTGACATGGAAACTAAAAGGGTTGCTATGGCAACAAACAAGGGTTAATATGATGACAAACAAGGCACAAAGCAAACAGGAGCTGGAAATAGACAGAAACGCTGGGAACAGAACATAGACAATAGAAGTTTTTGGGAGTGAATGTAGTTCGGGATCTGCTACCCGCAGTTGATTTCTATATTCTAGGTATTATCAAATGGCCAGAGATTTGAGAACACAGTGGACGTGGGGGATTATAATATAACAAGAGCTCATACAAATACTGAGGTGCTAAACCATTCAGGGCTTTGTAAGTAATTTGAAAGATTTTATAATGTATAAAGTGTTTAATAGGGAGCCAATGCAGTGTTGACAGAACGGGGCTAATACGGTCATACTTCATGGTACTAGTAAGAACTGCTGAATTTTAGATCAGCTGGGGTTTGTTTATTAAGCATGCAGAACAACCACCCAATAAAGCATTACAATAATCTAACCTTGAATGAAAGCATAAGTCGCAACTTACATATATTTTTGAGATGGAAAAATTCAGTTTTACAAATACTAGAAACTTGTCTTGTCTTGTCTTGCAAAGGAAAGATCCACTGGCTCCCTCGTCCTGCTGGCTCCACCTTGGTCTGTTATCTACCATCCATCGCCTCGGGGCTCAACCCTCCGGCAGCACCTCATCCCTTCGGCTCCGTCAGGCTCCTCCTTTCCCTTTGGCTGCTCCTCAGCCCTCTGTCACTCCGGCTCGATCCGCAGCCATCAGTTCCACTCCAGACCCTCCTCGTCACCCTGGCTCATCAGCTCTCCATCTCCACATTGGCCTCCTCCACCACCTGCTCCTTGGTCACCATCCCTGCTGTGTCTTGGAGGGGTGATGTTTCTAAGTCACAACACCCTGCTACTGGGGTTCCTCAAGGCTCAGTACTTGGACCACTTCTCTTCTCCATCTACATGACATCATTAGGATCTGTCATTTAGAAGCATGGATTTTCTTATCACTGCTACGCTGATGACACTTAAATCTACTTCTCATTCCAGCCAGATGACCCGACGGTAGCTGCTCACATTTCAGCCTGTATGAGTGACATTTCTAGCTGATGAATGACCATCACCTTCAGCTTAACCTTACGAAGACAGAACTCCTGGTGATTCCAGCTAACCCATTGCTTTATCACAACTTCTCTATACAGCTGGGTTCGTCAACCATTACTCCATCCAGGACAGCCAGAAACCAAGGAGTTGTGATGGATCATCAGTTGATGTGAATTTGCCTAGAGATGAGGGATAGATGGCAGTAGTGTTTTCACAGTCCAGCCGGCAGCCATATCACCCTGGAGCCCAAGACCGGTTGTCCACTGAAGCTAAGCAGGGCTGAACCTGGTCAGTACCTGGATGGGAGACCTCCTGAGAAAACGAGGTTGCTGCTGGAAGAGGTGCTAGTGAGGCCAGCAGGGGGCGCTCACCCTGTGGTCTGTGTGGGTCCTAGCGCCCCAGTGTAGTGATGGGGACACTATACTGTTCAACAAGCACCGTCCTTCGGATGAGACGTTAAACCGAGGTCCTGACTCTCTGTGGTCATTAAAAATCCCAGGATGTCTTTCGAAAAAGAGTAGAGGTGTGACCTCGGCATCCTGGCTCGAGCAAAGACATCCAACGCTTGGACCAAACTGCACTGGCCACCTAGATAAACATGCCTTAACATCCACAGAACACAACAACATCCGTCACTTCCACAAGATCGCAACATTAAAATAAAAAATAACTTAGGCATTCAAGATAATGCAAACGTCACCATGAACTCTTATTCTGTCATCTTAAGTAAGGGAGCCTGTATGCAGCATTCTGTATTCATGATTACTGAAAAGTATTGCAAGAAGGAACCTGTATTGAGAATGAGAAGTTGTCGTCATAGCACAAAGCCCCTCCCTCAATATCACGGTCTCCGCCATGTTGGAAGGATACCGGCGGCAAAACAGGATTGTTTACATGTGTTGTTAAGAGGAGGTTCTCGTAATTCTGCACCGTTTTACCATGCCTGGAAGTTACTGCTGCGTTAAAAACTGCTGCAGTACCTCACACGATACATATGGAAAACATAGGAACAATGGAATACAGTTTTTTTTAGGTTACACCAAGCGCAAAACAGCGGTATTTGGAGAAGCTCTCAAGCGGCACAGAGACCTGGACCATTTACCTCCATGCACACATATGGACATTGGGAATTATATTGTTTTTGGTTTAAGTTACTACACAATGCAGGAGTTTAAAAGCCACAAGTCTTTGGAAAGTTACGAGGCTTTCTGCTGTGGCTGGGTCCATCTACAGCAGGTGATGAAAACAGTGTTGTACTGGCCATAGTAAGTTTATTCACATGCGTTTTAGCGTATTGTAATTACATTGCATTTAGAATGCACTTCTTGACCAAAATGACAAAGTAATTAACTGCGACTGTTTCGTAATCACTAGATTGTAACGAGATGTTCAATGTATACGAACGTTTCCAATATGTTTTGATGTAAGCTAAAGCTGTGTATGTTTAGTTTTAATTAGATTTTAACCCAATGACACACACTGTACCAGGTTTTTTGTGTTGGGGGCTGCAAAGTGGACAAACCAGTTCTGGGTTAGCTAGGGTAGTTAAATGTGTGATTGCGAGATGTAGATGTCCGGGTTAGATTAAAGCCATTAACAGCGTGAATGCAAAGTGACTTACATTGTAAACACTATAATTCCCAATGTCCATATGTGTGCACAGAGGTAAATGGTCCAGGTATCTGTGCCGCTGCAGGGAGCTCGTATGGGTCGATATTTTGGATGCCTGAGAGCTTCTCCAAACACCGCTGTTTTGCGCTTGGTGTGAGCTTGTTCCTGTAAGGTCCCCTTTCTTTCGCCTTATGTTTTTGCATTGCTTTACTTTCTTCCTTTTCTTTCACGTATTCGTAGACCCGTCTCGATCTGTTCCGCCGACAAAATAAATGTGCGAAAATGAAAGCGCTCTGAAATGTTTAGTGGCGCCTCTGTGAAGTTCTGAAGGCATTGACCCTGGCAACAGATAGCGTATCCTGCCATCAGGGCCGACCGGCTCAGACCCCTCCCAAATCAACCCAAATTGGCACGTGACTCCTCAATCTCAATACAGCATGTGTACATAACTACTAACATTATAACTAAGTTCTTTCTATATGTGTGATCAAAAATGATCAAAGCGGGGATTGAAAGATTATTTGTTTTTTTATTAACTTTGGTTGAATGTATTTGCAATCAACTGTAGGCAACTGTACTTTGTTCACAATAGTGTGAAACAACTGGCCCATATAATCACCATCTTAGGTCAACATCAGGTCAGTGAATGGGCTCTCCATGGGAGAAATCCTTTCAAGTCAACAAAAGGTTTCACTATCATTGGCTCTCCATGGGGTGTTATTGTATTGTTTGTAGCACATTTGTTAACAGATATAAAGGTCTGTTCTCACAGACAGTAATTTGGGTTAAGACTGTTTGAAGGATGACATGCTAACATCACTTCTGAAGAACTGCTACACTGCTACGTTTAATACATTCTTCTCCCCACAAGAACTTTGGTCAAGCTTACTTATTTTATGTATTAGAGAAATCTAGTACATTGGCGAGCCACCCAAACTGCTGCTCAGTCAGATACAGCAAAATCTAACAACAACATCATCATTCATTTCAGCCATGTTGTTATGGTATATTTCTCAGTACAACTCCCAATCCCCTGATTTAAAATTCCACTTAGGAAGTCTTTCCATACTTGTTTTTATTAAGTCTACTCCAATTGTACTACAAATAGGAAAATGATCACTACCAATAGCCCAATCACATCTTCAAGCTAAATTTTCTGACACTATTGTCAAATCTAACACAGAACATTTGCATTCAGAAAGATTAACTCTTGTGTAGCTTCCATCATCAATGCACACTAGCTCTCCCCAGTCCAGCATATCTTCTAAAATCAATCCATTATAATCAGTATTAGAACTACCCCATAGAGTACTATGAGCATTAAAAGCACCACACCACACCATTATAAAATCCCCAATTCCTCCAATATGTTCCATCATATCCTTAGTTGGCTTGTCACATTGATTATAAAAATTAATTATCTTAATACTCTGATTTCCTTCCCATACCTCCACTACCACAGCCTCATACTCATTGTCTTCAACTTTCCTAAAACCTATACCTTTTTTAATAAAGGTTGCTATTCCACCACCATTTCCTTTATTCCTGTCTTTCCTAATTGCCTCATACCAACTAATCTGAAAATTTAACTGTGGTTTAAGCCACGTTTCCTGAACACAAATAATAACTGGGGACACATCACAATTTGCTATAAAATGCTTAAATTCTTGCCCATTTGCAATTAAACTTCTTGCATTCCACTGCAAGATTACAAAAGCCATTATGATCCCCCACAAGATGTCTGACTGTTTGTTGCTTGTGTCAAGAGTCTTTAATTTATCATGTCAACTGTTATGTTCTTCAGTTCCAAATGTTTTTCTGCAGCTCTAATGATAATCTTAATCCTTTCAGATCTACTTTCAGCCTGCGCTGAACAATTCACCACTTCTGCCACAAAAGCTATGAATGAAACTTTGTCTTCCATCAATTCAATTACTTTACTTGGTGTTGGCATCTAACTTGGTTGTGGTTGTATCCTAACAGGGACCTCCTCTACTATGCTTGCTTTGGGGGTTTGTTTTACTTTTTTAAGTGCTTCAGCATATGATATTTCTTCTTACATTCTCACGTTTTGAACCTTAATTGCATCTTTACTCCAGCTGAGAAAATTTACATTTATAATTATTAGTTATATTCTACAGTTTTTAGGTTTCTCTGGTTGTCCCAGACATGTTTACAGGGATTCTGCAGGTCTTAAAAATTCTTAAATTGCACTTCCACAAACAAAGGCCTCAAAAATCTTAAATCAGAGCAGAATGTTTTAAATTCATAAAGTCAGGGCATAAAATGTTGCTTCAATTGAAAAAAAAAAGGTATTCCTCAGTATTTTCCCCATTACAAATATCTAAACATCCATGCATAACGATATGAATTTGAGATTACATTTTTGAAAATTTGAAAACTGTAACCAAATAAAATGAGTTAATTCATAAAACAAGAACAAATGTTTGCAAATGGGGTAAAAATTAACTAGATTTTTCTGAGCTCATCTTGTTTTAATCATAAACTCTCTTCATTTTAATCAGTTTCTCAGAAAACAAGACTTCTTATTTAATCTCACTTTGTTTTTCAAGCAAATGTATCTTAAATTAAGGATCTTTAGACATTTTCACCGGAAAACTGAAAAAATCTGAGAAAGAACAGCACTTTTCTGAGTATGATCAGAAGGTACAGTAAAAATTATTTCCATATTCTTGTGTTTTGAGCAGAACTATTTTGGAGATTTTAAAAAGTAATGGAGGTCTGTAAAATTTGAAGTGCTGTTAATAAAAAACATTTATATTTAGAGACCATTGACACATTGTGTTCCCTTCTATTCATTTCAAAAATTGCCTTTACTTGGTTTTAAGTCTTAAATTTACCTTCATCAATCCTGCATTCAGTGACTTAAGGAGAATTAAATAATCATTAGTTGAGAAAATCAAACCATGTAAACCATGACTAATCTAAGACTAATCTAACACAAGACTAAGTAAGAGACTTTGTTTTGTTTACTGTGTAAGTTGCATATATTTAACTTAAAATTATCCACATGGTAATCAAGGCTTTTAAAAAACGTATCTTGAATTATGAGAAAATGCAAGAATAACATAAACAGCATGTTTAATAAAATGCAATCATCTAATATCTAAATCATACTTTAATGATTAAATACATGCACTAGTTACAGTACCTTTGTTGGACATGTCGTGTAGTTTGGTTTCTCAGTTCAGTTTCAAACGGCTCGCTGTGAGTTTATGAAGTGTTTGTAATGATGTGGGACTGTTTTATTGTGAGAGGCAGGACTTCAACAGAAATTAAACTGGACACATCCTCAAACAGTGATGCAACTGATGAGATTGGTGCTTGCAATGAAAAATAAATGCCTTTACATGTATTTATAGAGAGGTAAGGTTTTATTTCTAACTTATATTACATGTGGTACTTTAATAAAAGTAAATTAAAACTGAAGGCACAAAAAAACAAAACAGAGTTTTCATATTAAGTGATATCTTTATTGAATAATAGGGGAAAAGGGTATGAGAAATTACTGAACAAGAGAAAGTAGTATATGATGGCATGATAATTGGAAAAGTATAAATAAGACAACACTGTCCAAAAATCATAAAACAAGTAATTATGTCAGGAAGATGTGGGAAAAATGTGAAAAGCAAGAAAATTGCAGGTTCAAAAATCATTGTCTTATTGCATCTAAGCAGATCATAGAAACACAAAGCTTGAACACACACACTGATCTTATTCTCTGTATGAGGATTTATTATATATTTATTCTGATATTATTTCACTGACAGAAGTTCAGCTGCAGTATTAATGTCATGAAGAGAGAGGAAGAGACTCTTAAACATCTCACTGTTGCTGAATCATCACGCAGCTCAAAGCATTATGGGTAAAATCTCTCGTCAATCTATTCTGATTCGGGGGGCGCCACTGAGCGATGATGGAGTAAGACGCGTCTTTAAGAGCTCCCTCAGCCAAATCCGCTAAAAAATACTTTCAAAGGCCAACACCGATGTAAGTTCTACGCTTTCAGAACACATTTACTTTTAAAACAATAAGACTTCAAATTCGACTGGATATCTCATCATGAGCAAACAAAAACCCAAGAAACCGAAATCGACTCAACTAGGCCTCAACCAGCCGCCGACCTTGCCTGGCACGCTGTCCACTGAGTCCAGCGGTGATGAGGAGGATCCTCCTAATCGAGCACTACTAGCTGCCATCACAGCACTCAGAGGTGAAATGACGAAAATAAAAGATGACATCTGTGAGAATTTGGAGAGGCGCATTGAACGTGTATATAACGATTTGAGAGCGGAGATCGTCACGACTAACAACATCGCCCAAGTGTCTATTACTAATCTTGAAGCAAAATCCCAGATGCTACAAGCTAAAGTCACTGATATAGAAGAGGCCGCCACCGCACACTCTGATAGCATTAGCCAACTTGAGCAACAGGTGGCTAATCTCAGTGCTGAAGTTGTCAGTCTTAAACAAAAGAATGAAGATTTAGAGGGAAGATCTTGTAGAAACAATATCAGAATTACAGGTGTACGAGAGGGCTCGGAAACAACGAAACCGAGAGACTTTATTGCCAACTTTCTGAAAGATGTACTCTCGTTGGACGAAGCTCTGCTTATTGACAGAGCTCACAGGACCCTTAGACAACGCCCAAACCCCTCTGACCCACCGCGCCCATTCGTAATACGCCTCCATTACTATCACGTCCTTTGTTCTGTGTTACAAATGGCCATGACTTTATAGTTTGGCTTAAGGGGCTTACCTCAAAAGGAGTAACAGTCTTAGTAAGTTAGGTTACTCATACAGGGAAGTTTTGTTTTTGTTTCTTTTCGGTTTCCCTGTGCCTACATTAGGTTAGCCTAAGGTATTTATGTTTAAGTTGTTCACTTCTTTGTTGTTCACTGTGTTTGTGCTCGCGAATATGCAGAATTACAATTTTTGTGCAGTAATAAAAGCAAGTTCCATTCAATATAACTTATATAGATACTTGTTTTCACATCTCATTCATATGCCAACCTTCCTTCTTATTACATATGATGAACGCATCGAATGTTGAAAAGGGACTGACAATTACAAGCTGGAATATACGTGGTGCAAACAACCCGGTGAAGAGAGGTAAAGTGTTGAATCACTTAAAATCATTGCACTCAGACATAACCTTATTACAAGAGACGCATTTAAAAAATATCTGTCATAATAGACTGAAAGCTAAATGGGTAAAAGAGATATATCACACGTCCTTCTCTACAAAAGCAAGAGGCGCATCCATTATAATAAAGAAATGCATACACTTTATTCATAATTCCACTACAGGAGATAAAGATGGTCATTATATCATTGTCTCGGGAGAGATATACAACACATCTCTAACCCTCGTCAATGTATAATGATAATCCTGCATTTTTTAAGAAAGTCTTCAGTTTACTTCCCAATCTATCGCAGACTATGTTAATAATAGGAAGAGATTTTAACACGCCTTTAGACCCATTTCTTGATCGATCAGCATCTCGTAAAATACCCCAAAACAATTCAAGTGTTCTTATAAACTCATTCCTTAAAAGTATGAACCTAATAGATTTATGGCGTTTTATCAACCCTTCTGGCAGAGATTATTCTTTTTTTTCAGCAGTTCATAACTCTCACAGTAGAATTGATTATTTCCTAATTGACGCTCAACTAGTTTCATTCAAAACTAATGTGAAATATCATACCATATCAATTTCAGACCACAGCCCATTAACATTCAATTTATATTTGGAAGGTGCGGACCCACCCAGTAGATCCTGGAGACTAAACCCTTATCTACTGACAAACAAGGAGTTTTGTGGTTTCATTCAAGCTCAAATAAAACTAGATTTTGAAACGAACGATACCCCAGAAGTCACATCATGCACTCTATGGGAGGCTTTCAAAGCCTATTTGAGAGGATGTGTAATCTCGTATGAAGCTGCCAAAAAGAAAGAAGAAGCAACTCAACGTAAACATCTTGAAGAACAGATACAACAATTGGACTTGTACAGAGAAATAACTAATCTGAAATATCAACTCAATCGGCTTCTCTCTGGGAAAATTTCATCAGCTTTTTTATTCATTAAACAAAAACACTTTGAGTTTGGAGAGAAACCACACAAATTATTAGCCCGTCAACTTAAAGAAATAGAAGCCGATCGAGCTATTCACAAGATTGGAGATGACAGGGGACACATACTATTTTAGCCAAAGGAGATAAATATGCGTTTCTTACAGTTTTACTCTGACTTGTACATTTCAAAATGTAATAGTGATCTCAATACTATGAATACATTTCTAGACGATTGTAACTTATCAAGAATCTCACCTGAAGACTCGAAAATCCTTAATAGAGATATTCAAGCCACAGAAATACAAAAGGCAATAGCCTCCCTTAAAAGCGGAAAATCACCTGGCCCTGATGGTATACCGGTCGAACTTTATAAAAAATTTAGTAATATTCTTACACCATTTCTTCATAGAATGTACAACCAAGCCCAACTAGACGGCACCCTACCACCAACATTAACTCAGGCTACAATTACTGTTATCCATAAAAAAGGTAAAGATGAGCTAAATGTTGGCTCTTATCGTCCAATTTCTCTATTAAACATAGATTACAAAATATATGCAAAAATCCTTGCCAATAGACTAACTCCTTTAATGAATACAATAGTTCACAGCGATCAAACTGGCTTTATATCAAATAGATCCTCAACGTCTAATTTATGACGTCTGTTTGATATCTTATACACTGACAGGAAAATTCACAATGATCTAGCCATATTGACTCTCGATGCTGAAAAGTCGTTTGATCAAACAGAGTGGGAATATCTGTTCGAAGTACTTAAACGACTTAATTTAGGTGAGAGATTCATTAAATGGATAAGACTTTGCTATACAAATCCTAAAGCACAAATTTATACAAATCTTCCTCATTTGATTTGTTCAGAGGAACACGGCAAGGATGCCCCCTGTCAGCACTAATTTTCGCTCTTGCGATTGAACCACTTGCACAAAGTATTCGTTTAGACCCCCAAATATATGGTTATCAGACTAAGGCCACAACAAATAAAATTTCGCTATATGCAGATGATGTTTTGTTATATGTGACCAAACCTCTCCTCTCTATACCTTCCATTCTTGAAAAGATTGAAATGTTCGGGACATTTTCAGGATATCGAATAAATTGGTCCAAGAGTTTACTAATGCCAGTTCATGACATTCCTCAAACAACGTTGGCAAGGTTCCCCTTTAAGGTTACCACTGATAAATTCACATATTTAGGTATAGAGGTTACGAAGAAACTTTCCTCTCTCATGCAATCTAATTTTCCACCTTTATTGGAAAAACTTAAAATAAAAAAATAAAAATAAAAATAAAAATCAGCTTTGAAAACCTTGCTAATATCATTACTTGGGAGGATAAATGCCATTAAGATGATCTTCTACCACAAATACTATACTTGTTTCAAAATATTCCTGTTTTCTTAACAAAATCCATTTTCAAGAAAATTGATTCAATTATTCAACCCTTTCTATGGGATTACAAAACTCCAAGAATTAACATAAAACTTTTAACCAAATCTAAAATGAATGGTGGTCTATCTCTCCCAAATTTTATGATGTATTATTGGGCGTGTGCTTTTAACTCCTTCATCATCACTTCTAACACACTCCCCACTTGGTTAACTATTGAAGTGGAAGACTGTGATCCATATTTACCTGCAGCGCTAGAACTTTCACCATTGCCACTGGACAAGACAAAGGACATTCAGAATCCGATCATACATAATTTATTTCGTATATGGAAACAAATTAAATCACACTTTTCCCACAAAACGCTGCCTCTTTCTTTATCAATTGCTAAAAACCCATCCTTTGCCCCTTCTAATTTAGATTGGACGTTCTCTAACTGGAGGAAATTAGGATTGTGTAGTATCCGTGACCTGTATATTGACGGTAAATTTGCTTCCTTTGCACAATTACAAACAAAGTTCAAACTACATAACAATGATTTCTTTAGATACCTACAGGTTAGAGACTATATACGAAAACTCATGCCAGGTTTCGAGACACAACCACAATCTATGCTAGATGAATGTCTCACTATACCCCCATATAAAGATAAGTTTATCTCTAATATATATAACAAATTACAAACAATGTCTTCCCCTCCGTCCAATAAATATAAAGATAGTTGGGAAAAGGACATGGGTACCCATATTCCTGATGACATCTGGGAAGAATATGCTCCAATAATACGAGACATCGTCTTATACAGTTCAAAATTATTCATAGGCTTCAGTTTTCAAAGTAAAGATCCACAACATTTTTCCGAACGTTTTATCAAACTGTGATAAATGTCAGTCCCTCAATGCAACACTCTTTCATGCTTTTTTTTCTTGTCTGAAGGTCGCCAGTCATTGGTCTGATGTGTTTAATGTACTCTCAAGAATTTTTTAATTACATTGTCACTGGAACCATTGCTGATTATCCTCGGCACATCAGAGTTATTTAGAAAATTGACTTCAGCCCAGCAACGGTTCATTTCCTACTCTCTTATCAATGCAAAAAAGTTACTTCTGATGTCATGGAAAGGTCCAGTGATACCCACTGACAAAATGTGGCTTCGAGATTTATCCATCACTTTACATTTGGAAAGAATTAGATATTTGTTGAAGGACAATCTCTCAGGTTTTTATAATATTTGGCAACCCTTCATAGACTTCTTACAGTCAGTATCTGTATAAACACTTATTTTCTTTCATTTTATGTATATAAACTTTTATTGTACTTCTTGCTACAAAATTGTATTCAACTTTTGCACTGTATGTCCTTTTTTTATGTAGTGTTCTGCTTTATGTATGTACATTTATACAAAAGTACTTGAGCCTCTTATATACTGCTGATTGAAAATTCTATAATATGTATATGCTCAATAAAAAATAAAAATAAAAATCTATTCTGATTCATCAACACAGTTTCATTGATGATCCGTAATAAACCCTAAACCCAGGATAGAGCGTCTGAGTGAATGTGGTCTGGACTGTGTGGATGAGGCTCATTGTGTCAGAGACGCTGTAGAAGGACAGAGTTCCTGCTCTGTGATCCACAAACACTCCTATTCTCCTGACAGCATCATCATCATCATCATCATCATCATCATCACTACACACTCCTATTCTCCTGCTGATGGGCTTCACAGAGAGAGCAGTCTCTATGTTATTGTGTCTGAAAAAGTATCTGTAGGGAGAGCAGCACAAACTCCAGGACTGATCATTCCATCCAAACACACACTCATAACCCGTTCCCTTCCTGCTGATGCTCTTATATGACACTGATATATACACACCATCATCTCCACTCCACTCAATCTCCCAGTAACAGCGTCCACACACACTCTCTCTACACAACACCTGCTGCCACTCATCAAATCTGTCTGGATGATCAGGATACGACTGGACTGTGTCAGTGTCAGTAATCACTCTGTTGTTCTCAGACAGAGAGAGGAGTGTATTCACTGTGTTCAGATCCAGAGTGAGCTGATGGGAATCTGATGGAGATAAAACACATCAGAATCAGGAATTATGAATCTGTTTGATCTCTTCATGTTCAGTGTATCATCAGTGTCTCAATATCTGTGCACATCATCATTTACATCATCAGTTATAAACTCTTCTTTCTCCTTCTACAGGAGGAACATGAACACACTCATGAGTTTTTCTGCTGGTTTTCTTACTGACTTACATTGTAGGAAGTCCTTCCTGGTCCAGAGATCAATGTTGGTGAATGGGACTGTGGAAATCAACAGACATGAACAGTGTGATCCTCATGATCCTGTATCTATTCCTAACACATTTCTAATATGATGTTCTCCATGATATGAGATGATGATGGACTGGTTTCTGAGAGCAGATGAATCTCCAGGACTTTACCTCTGTCTGAGATCTTCTTGAGCTGCTCTTTACAGAAATCCTCCAGTTTGTCTCTCAGCTGATGGACAGATTCTCTCAGATCATCAGAAGAGAAGAGAGAACTGAAGAGATCATCATTTACGTCTGTAGATTCAGGAGGAGCTGAGAGAGACTGGAAACTCTACAGAAAACAGAGAAACACTTTAGATCACAGCCGCAACATACTGCTGTTGGTTAGGGACAGGTTTGGTGATATGGTTTAGTTTAAGTGGTAAGTGTTCAACAAGTGTACAGGGATCAATTTGATTACTATAAGGGAACCCAATTCAATCTGTTTATACTGCATTGTTTGATAAATGAAGTATTAATATAGTCTAATAAAATCAATAAAAATCTATTTGATCAAGTTTGAAGTTCACCTGATCCAATTTTGATGAATGTTACTCTGAATCTGTACTATCGAGTTCACTGATTTCACCATTATGTAGTAAATCAGAAGGAAAAATGAGGTAAAAAGCTGAAATGTTACTGAAGTTTTGAACTGTTGGTGGTTCTAGTGGTGTTTAGCAGCTAAATACATCTTCCAGAAGAAAGAGCTGAGAGGAATAATTCCTAGGAGATTTGTGTTTCTTTCAGAAGAAGAAGATCAGATGAGAGTCTGACTGATGATTATATAATAAGACACTCATGAACTGTTTCTCTGTGAGTCTCTGTCACAGCAGGATCTGCTCAAGTCCACTATGATCCTGTTCTTCTAGATGTGTGTTACCTGCAGGAACTGGATGTGATCCTGTGTGTGTGAAAGCTGCTCCAGCTCAGCGTCTCTCCTCCTCAGATCATTGATCTCCTGCTCCAGTCGCTCCAGTCGTTCTTCAGCTCGACTCACTGCAGTCTTTTCCTGATCTCTGATCAGTCGTATCAGCTCAGAGCGGCTTCTCTCAATGGAGCGGATGAGCTCAGTAAAGATCCTCTCACTGTCCTCCACTGCTGTCTGTGCAGAGCGCTGTTAGGACACACAGTGATTCAGCTTCAGTGAGTCTGAACTGAGACGGAGACAAACTTCTCTTCTTCTCCAGACTCACCTTATGAGACTCCACAGTCTCTCTCAGCTGCTGGAGATCTTTCTCTCTCTGCTGGATTCTCTGCTGGAGCGTCTTCTGAGTCTCCTTCAGCTGCTTCTGCAGGACAAACAGATGATCGTCAATCTCACAGAAAACTACTGGCTCTAAATCATCATGAACAGATGATAAACAATGGCTGTAGGTTCAAACTCCAGAAGTGAAGATCTGTTACAATACAAGAATCATACATTAATTAACATGAAGATTAAGGCTTGTTTCATGCTGCGTGTGTAAGTATTATAAAAGTGAAACTGACACAGTCATAGAGCTTCACACTGACTGTGTTTCTGTGTAAGTAAGCTGTGGATCTACACAGAAAATAAAAAGACTACTGAATACCTGTGTCTCTGTCCTCTGGTCTGCAGCTGGAACAATGTCATGGTTTTTATGTTCAATAATCGTACACAGCAGACATATACACTTCTGATCAGTGCGACAGAAAACCTCGAGGATCTTCTCATGTTTCTGGCAGATCATCTCCTGCAGTCGTCCAGTGACTTCAGTCACTTTGTGTGGTTTATGTGAATGAAACTCCTCGTGCCGCTCAAAATGAGTTTGACAGTAAGACTCCAGACACATCAGACAGGACTTGACGGCTCTGTATTTCCTTCCAGTACAGACGTCACACTGCACATCTCCAGCTCCAGCCTCACAGTCAGCAGAGAGTCTGGTCTTCTTCAGTTTCTCCACCACTTCAGCCAGCATGGTGTTTCTAGCTAAAGCAGGTCTTGGACTGAAGGTCTGTCTGCACTGAGGACAGCTGTAGACTCTCTTCTGATCCTCCTGATCCCAGCAGTCTGTAATACAGATCTTACAGTAACTGTGTCCACAGGGAACGGTCACTGGATCCTTCAGGAGATCCAGACACACTGGACACATGAACTCATCCTGAGAAAATCTGGCTTCTGCCATTTTACTGCATGAACACAGAGACACAAACACACAACAGCTCAACTACACTTCAGTTTCTCTTTCCCTGAAGTCAATTGATTCTGTTTCCTGGTTCTGTGTTTGAGTGACGTGTGTAAAACAGGTGTGTCTGTGAGTCTGTGAAGCAGCTTCCTCATTCCTGCTGAGATTAGTTTAAACACTGACTGTTATTAGAGTAAATGCAAAGAACTTGACTTGGAAACGTGATTCTCTTAGACTAGAAATTGACAACCCTGATAATAAAAGTCTAATATATTCCATTCTCAGACAAACACTCAAAGAACACATGATGTCCAAGTCCAAGTGTCCAATGATGTCTGTTCACACTGTCTGCTTGTAGCGCTATTTTTTGTACCATGTGGACAGTATGTAGACAATAGCACAGGCGTGAAGGGTATTTTGAAACAGAATGAGTCTACTCGATGGTTCTGCATAATTATCAAACTCATCCATTGGAGTATACGGACTGTATATATATGGGGCTTGAGTGTTTCAGAAACAAGAAAGAGGTTTCACCAAACACAACACAAGACAAAAAACATGGAAAAACAGGACAAACAGGGGCTTACAAGGGACAGGTGAAGGTGATTGGTTGTCGTGGAAACTAAAAGGGTTGCTATTGCAACAAACAAGGGTTAATATGAGGACAAATAAGGAATAAAGCAAACAGGAGCTGGAAATAGACAGAAACATAGGCAATAGAAGTTTTTGGGAGCGAATGTAGTTTGGGATCTGCTACCCGCAGTCGATTTCTATATTATAATGTAACAAGAGCTCATACAAATACTGAGGTGCTAAACCATTCAGGATTTTATAAGTAATTAGAAAGATTTTATAATGTATAAAGTGTTTAATAGGGAGCCAATGCAGTGTTGACACAATGGGGCTAATACGGTCATACTTCATGGTTCTAGTAAGAACTGCTGAATTTTAGATCAGCTGGGGTTTGTTTATTAAGCATGCAGAACAACCACCCAATAAAACATTACAATAATCTAACCTTGGATGAGAGCATTCAAGAACATATATTTTTGAGATGAAAAAATTCAGTTTTACAAATACTAGAAACTTGTCTTGCAAAGGAAAGATAGCTCCACTGGCTCCCTCGTCCTGCTGGCTCCACCTTGGTCTGTTATCTACCATCCATTGCCTCGGGGCTCAACCCTCCGGCAGCACCTCATCCCTTCGGCTCCGTCAGGCTCCTCCTTTCCCTTTGGCTGCTCCTCGTCCCTCTGTCACTCCGGCTCGATCCGCAGCCATCAGTTCCACTCCAGACCCTCCTCGTCACCCTGGCTCATCAGCTCTCCATCTCCACATTGGACTCCTCCACCACCTGCTCCTTGGTCACCATCCCTGCTGTGTCTTGGAGGGGTGATGTTTCTAAGTCACAACACCCTGCTACTGGGGTTCCTCAAGGCTCAGTACTTGGACCACTTCTCTTCTCCATCTACATGACGTCATTAGGATCTGTCATTTAGAAGCATGGATTTTCTTATCACTGCTACGCTGATGACACTCAAATCTACTTCTCATTCCAGCCAGATGACCCGACGGTAGCTGCTCACATTTCAGCCTGTATGAGTGACATTTCTAGCTGGATGAATGACCATCACCTTCAGCTTAGCCTTACAAAGACAGAACTCCTGGTGATTCCAGCTAACCCATTGCTTTATCACAACTTCTCTATACGGCTGGGTTCATCAACCATTACTCCTTCCAGGACAGCCAGAAACCAAGGAGTTGTGATGGATCATCAGTTAAGCTTCACTGACCACATTGCTACAACGACCCGCTGCTGCAGGTTTGCCTTATACAACATTAGGAGGAAGAGCAAGCCACCCACCTTCTTGTCCAAGCTCTTGTTCTCTCCAGACTGGACTATGGTAATGCTATCCTGGTATTCCTTCAAAAGGAAGCGATGGTATAGTGCCCAACAAATGGGTAAAGATAAAAAAAACTGATGTGTCACAACAAGAATACAGACCAATTGAGGATATTTTAGTAACTGACACAGCAGATAAGGCACAGTGAAACAATGAGTGGATTGATTGATGTGATTGATGTGAATAACCTGCCTGATCTATCTCAACTGCTAATTGTACCCAAAAATACACACGAATTAGACGAAATTACTGACAACATGGGCACTATTTTCTCTAATACATTAGAAGCTGTTGCCCCAATCAAATTGAAAAAAGTTAGAGAAAAACGTACTGTACCATGGTATAACAGTAATACTCACTCTCTCAAGAAATTAACTCGTAGTCTTGAACGCAAATGGAGAAAAACTAACTTAGAAGTTTTTAGAATTGCATGGAAAAACAGTATGTCCAGCTATAGACAGGCTCTAAAAACTGCTAGGGCAGAGCATATACACAAACTCATTGAAAATAACCAAAACAATCCTAAGTTTTTATTTAGCACAGTGGCTAAGTTAACAAATTACCAGATGCCACCTGATTCAAATATTCCACCAACGTTAAATAGTAATGACTTTATGAATTTCTTCACTGATAAAATAGATAACATTAGAAATACAATAGCGAATGTAGATTCTACAGCGTCTAACACTTCAGTTTCATCCATCGCACCCAAAGATAAACTGCAGCGCTTTACAACCATAGGACAGGAAGAGCTAAATAAACTTATCACTGTATCTAAACCAACAACATGTTTATTAGATCCTGTACGCACTAAATTACTGAAAGAGCTGTTACCTGTAGCAGAAGAAACGCTTCTCAATATCATTAACTCGTCGTTAACTTTAGGACACATCCCAAAACCATTCAAGCTGGCGGTTATCAAGCCTCTTATTAAGAAACCAAAACTAGATCCTAGTGTACTGGCAAATTATAGGCCTATTTCAAATCTTCCATTTATGTCTAAAATTTTAGAGAAAGTTGTGTCTGCTCAATTGAGCACCTTCCTGCATAAAAATGATATGTATGAAGAATTTCAGTCAGGTTTTAGGCCCCACCATAGCACAGAAACTGCACTTGTTAAAATTACAAATGACCTGCTCCTTGCGTCAGACCAAGGCTGCATCTCATTTCTAGTCTTACTTGATCTTAGTGCTGCGTTCGACACCATAGATCATGACATACTCATAGATCGATTACAAAACTATACAGGTATTCAAGGGCAGGCTCTAAGATGGTTTAGATCCTACCTGTCCAAATGCTAAAACTTTGTTTACTTAAATGGGGAGTCATCTCATTTATCATCAGTAAAATATGGAGTGCCACAAGGATCCGTCCTAGGTCCCCTTCTATTTTCAATATATATGTTGCCCCTTGGTAATATTATTAGAAAATACGGAATTAGCTTCCACTGTTATGCTGATGATACTCAGCTATATATCTCAACGAGACCAGATGAAACTTCCCAATTATCTAAGCTAACAGAGTGTGTTAAAAATGTAAAAGATTGGATGACACACAATTTTCTCCAATTAAATTCGGATAAGACAGAGATACTAATTATTGGACCAAAAAACACTACACAGAATCTTGTAGATTACAATCTGCAACTAGACGGATGTACTGTTACTTCCTCTACAGTCAGAAATCTGGGTGTTATATTAGACAGCAATTTGTCTTTTGAAAATCATATTTCCAATGTTACAAAAACTGCATTCTTCCATCTTAGAAACATTGTCAAGCTACGAAACATGTTATCTGTTTCTGATGCAGAAAAGCTAGTTCATGCATTCATGACCTCTAGACTGGACTATTGTAATGCACTTCTAGGTGGTTGTCCTGCTTCTTCAATAAACAAGCTACAGGTCGTCCAAAATGCAGCAGCTAGAGTCCTTATGAGGTCAAGAAAATATGATCATATTACCCCAATTTTACAGTCTCTGCACTGGCTACCTATTAAGTTCCGTATCAGTTACAAATTATCATTACTTACCTATAAGGCCCTAAATGGTTTAGCTCCAGCGTACCTAACTAGCCTTCTACCACGCTACAATCCATCACGCAAGGTCACAAAACGCTGGACTTTTGGTCGTTCCTAGGATAGCAAAGTCCACTAAAGGAGGTAGAGCTTTCTCACATTTGGCTCCCAAACTCTGGAATAGCCTTCCTGATAATGTTCGGGGTTCAGACACACTCTCTCTGTTTAAATCTAGATTAAAAACACATCTCTTTCGCCAAGCATTCGAATAATGTTTCTTTTTAATTGTGAGTGTAGTTGCATCTGTTCAAAGTTGCATTTTTATTCATTAGCTTGGGTTAAACTAATTTTACTTTGTTGAATCAGCAGCTATGCTAATGATGTCTGTATTTTGTTTCTATGTTTCGCCACGGGATTTACATCCCGTGGTAACTAGGATTTAAACAAGCTCCAGTCTGGATCCAGAACACCTGAGAAGAGATGATGCTGACCCTCAGAGGACCCCAGAATTGAATTGAATTGAATTGAATTTGCCTAGAGATGAGGGATAGATGGCAGTAGTTTTTTTCACAGTCCAGCCGGCAGTCGTATTACCCTGGAGCCCAAGACCGGTTGTCCACTGAAGCTAAGCAGGGCTGAGCCTGGTCAGTACCTGGATGGGAGACCTCCTGAGAAAACGAGGTTGCTGCTGGAAGAGGTGTTAGTGAGGCCAGCAGGGGGCGCTCACCCTGTGGTCTGTGTGGGTCCTAGCGTGGGTCCTCCCTCAATATCACGCTCTCCGCCATGTTGGAAAGATACCGGCGGCAAAACAGGATTGTTTACATGTGTTGTTAAGAGGAGGTTCTCGTAATTCTGCACCGTTTTACCATGCCTGGAAGTTACTGCTGCGTTAAAAACTGCTCCAGTACCTCACACGATACATATAGAAAACATAGGAACAATGGAATACAGTTTTTTTTAGGTTACACCAAGCGCAAAACAGCGGTATTTGGAGAAGCTCTCAAGCGGCACAGAGACCTGGACCATTTACCTCCATGCACACATATGGACATTGGGAATTATATTGTTTTTGGTTTAAGTTACTACACAATGCAGGAGTTTAAAAGCCACAAGTCTTTGGAAAGTTACGAGGCTTTCTGCTGTGGCTGGGTCCATTTACAGCAGGTGAAGAAAACAGTGTTGTACTGACCAAAGTAAGTTTATTCACATGCGTTTTAGTGTATTGTAATTACATTGCATTTAGAATGCACTTCTTGACCAAAATGGCAAAGTAATTAGCTGCGACTGAACACTAGATTGTAACGAGATGTTCAATGTATACGAACGTTTCCAACATGTTTTGATGTAGGCTAAAGCTGTGTATGTTTAGTTATAATTAGATTTTAACCCAGTGACACACACTGTACCAGGTTTTTTTTTGTTGGGGGCTGCAAAGTGGACAAACCAGTTCTGGGTTAGCTAGGGTAGTTAAATGTGTGATTGCGAGATGTAGATGTCCGGGTTAGATTAAAGCCATTAACAGCGTGAATGCAAAGTGACTTACATTGTAAACACTATAATTCCCAATGTCCATATGTGTGCACAGAGGTAAATGGTCCAGGTATCTGTGCCGCTGCAGGGAGCTCGTATGGGTCGATATTTAGGATGCCTGAGAGCTTCTCCAAACACCGCTGTTTTGCGCTTGGTGTGAGCTTGTTCCTGTAAGGTCCCCTTTCTTTCGCCTTATGTTTTTGAATTGCTTTACTTTCTTCCTTTTCTTTCACGTATTCGTAGACCCGTCTCGATCTGTTCCGCCGACAAAATAAATGCGCAAAAATGAAAGCGCTCTGAAATGTTTAGTGGCGCCTCTGTGAAGTTCTGAAGGCATTGCCCGTGGCAACAGATAGCGTATCCTGCCATCAGGGCCGACCGGCTCAGACCCCTCCCAAATCAACCCAAATCGGCACGTGACTCCTCAATCTCAATACAGCGTGTGTACATAACTACTAACATTATAACTGTTTTGTAAGTTCTTTCTATATGTGTGATCAAAAATGATCAAAGCGGGGATTGAAAGATTATTTGTTTTTTTTATTAACTTTGGTTGAATGTATTTGCAATCAACTGTAGGGAACTTTACTTTGTTCACAATAGTGTGAAACAACTGGCCCATATAATCACCATCTTAGGTCAACATCAGGTCAGTGAATGGGCTCTCCATGGGAGAAATCCTTTCAAGTCAACAAAAGGTTTCACTATCATTGGCTCTACATGGGGTGTTATTGTATTGTTTGTAGCACATTTGTTAACAGATATAAAGGTCTGTTCTCACAGACAGTACTTTGGGTTAAGACTGTTTGAAGGATGACATGCTAACATCACTTCTGAAGAACTGCTACACTGCTACCTTTAATACATTCTTCTCCCCACAAGAACTTTGGTCAAGCTTACTTATTTTATGTATTAGAGAAATCTAGTACATTGGCGAGCCACCCAAACTACTGCTCAGTCAGATACAGCAAAATCTAACAACAACATCATCATTAATTTCAGCGATGTTGTTATGGTATATTTCTCGGTACAACTCCCAATCCCCTGATTTAAAATTCCACTTAGGAAGTCTTTCCATACTTGTTTTTATTAAGTCTACTCCAATTGTACTACAAATAGGAAAATGATCACTACCAATAGCCCAATCACATCTTCAAGCTAAATTTTCTGACACTTTTGTCAAATCTGACAAAGAACATTTGTATTCAGAAAGATTAACTCTTGTGTAGCTTTCATCATCAATGCACACTAGCTCTCCCCAGTCCAGCATATCTTCTATAATCAATCCATTATAATCAGTATTAGAACTACCCCATAGAGTACTATGAGTATTAAAATCACCACACCACACCATTATAAAATCCCAAATTCCTCCAATATTTTCCATCATATCCTTAGTTGGCTTGTCACATTGATTATAAAAATTAATTATCCTAATACTCTGATTTCCTTCCCATACCTCCACTACCACAGCCTCATACTCATTGTCTTCAACTTTCCTAAAACCTATACCTTTTTTAATAAAGGTTGCTATTCCACCACCATTTCCTTTATTCCTGTCTTTCCTAATTGCCTCATACCAACTAATCTGAAAATTTAACTGTGGTTTAAGCCACGTTTCCTGAACACAAATAATATCTGGGGACACATCACAATTTGCTATAAAATGCTTAAATTCTTGCCCATTTGCAATTAAACTTCTTGCATTCCACTGCAAGATTACAAAAGCCATTATGCCACAAGATGTCTGACTGTTTGTTGCTTGTGTCAAGAGTCTTTAATTTATCATGTCAACTGTTATGTTCTTCAGTTCCAAATGTTCTTCTGCAGCTCTAATGATTATCTTAATCCTTTCAGATCTACTTTTAGCCTGCGCTGAACAATTCACCACTTCTGCCACAAAAGCTATGAATGAAACTTTGTCTTCCATCAATTCAATTACTTTACTTGGTGTTGGCATCTTACTTGGTTGTGGTTGTATCCTAACAGGGACCTCCTCTACTATGCTTGCTTTGGGGGTTTATTTTACTTTTTTAAGTGCTTCAGCATGTGATATTTCTTCTTACATTCTCACGTTTTGAACCTTAATTGCATCTTTACTCCATAAGCTGCATAAGCATTTTGGGGTTTTACCTTGTGCGCATTTAACATACTCATGATCGCCTCCACATCTTGCACATCTTTGTTTGACTCTACATACAGCAGCCACATGTCCATATTTTTGGCATTTAAAACACCTTAATGGAGGAGGAATGTATAATCTGACTCCAAAGCTGACAAATCCCAAAAATACTCTTTCTGGTAATTTGGAATCATCACAGGCCAATATAAATGAAAGACTTTCAGTTTTCTCATTGTTTCTGAAACATTTCAAGCATTTTACTTCCTTAACTGCTGCTCCTTTTACACTTCTTTTAATCATCTCATCTGAAAGATCCAAAGGAAATCCAGATATTACACCTCTACTCCAGTTTCTCTCTTCTGGAATTGAGCATTCTATTTTATGTCTAATCATTGATTTAATTCACAAAGCTGCTGTTTGTTGCCTACTATCTTTACAAAACAACAACAGTGTTCCATCCATCATAGATTTTATATTCTCTACAATCCCTACACTTTCTTTATCATTTATGGTCCAGAGACACAATACATATTGACATGCCTTCCCTCTATTTAGTTTAATATAGTTGGATATAATCACAAAACTTAAAATAAGAAGCAATAAAACTGAAACTAAATAAATTACATTAAATGTATGAAACAAAAACAAAAGATCAAGATATGGTTAGAGTCTTGAAGCTACACACATTGTAAGAAAAGTCAGATTAGATCCTTAAATTCTTCATTATTTCACAGGATAAAGCCCAAAGACGACATACATGTTTGATATGCCTTCTCTTGTATAGGCAAATATTGTAGTGAATGCAGTTTTCTAATCTTACAAACAGAAAGGAAAAGTGTATGATCACAAAAATCTAATTTGAATGAGCAATAAAATAATTTTTGTTCATATTTATTGTTTTTCAAGCAAATATATCTTGAATTAAGGATCTTTAGACATTTTCACTGGAAAACTGAAAAAATCAGAGAAAGAACAGCACTTTTCTGAGTATGATCAGAAGGTACAGTAAAAATTATTTCCATATTCTTGTGTTTTGAGCAGAACAATTTTGGAGATTTTAAAAAGTAATGGAGGTCTGTAAAATTTGAAGTGCTGTTAATAAAAAACATTTATATATAGAGACCATTGACACATTGTGTTCCCTTCTATTCATTTAAAAAATTGCCTTTACTTGGTATTAAGTCTTAAATTTACCTTCATCAATCCTGCATTCAGTGACTTAAGGAGAATTAAATAATGATGCAGTCATTAGTTGAGAAAATCAAACCATGTAAACCATGAGTAATTTAAGACTAATCTAACACAAGACTAAGTAAGAGACGACTTTGTTTTGTTTACTGTGTAAGTTGCATATATTTAACTTAAAATTATCCACATGGTAATCAAGGCTTTTAAAAAACGTATCTTGAATTATGAGAAAATGCAAGAATAACATAAACAGCATGTTTAATAAAATGCAATCATCTAATATCTAAATCATACTTTAATGATTAAATACATGCACTAGTTACAGTACCTTTGTTGGACATGTCGTGTAGTTTGGTTTCTCAGTTCAGTTTCAAACGGCTCGCTGTGAGTTTATGAAGTGTTTGTAATGATGTGGGACTGTTTTATTGTGAGAGGAAGGACTTCAACAGAAATTAAACAAAACAGAGTTTTCATATTAAGTGATATCTTTATTGAATAATGGGGAAAAGGGTATGAGAAATTACTGAACAAGAGAAAGTAGTATATGATGGCATGATAATTGGAAAAGTATAAATAAGACAACACTGTCCAAAAATCATAAAACAAGTAATTATGTCAGGAAGATGTGGGAAAAGTACAGTAATAAAATGTGAAAGCAAGAAAACTGCAGGTTCAAAAATCATCGTCTTATTGCATCTAAACAGATCATAGAAACCCAAAGCTTGAACACACACACTGATCTTATTCTCTGTATGAGGATTTATTATATATTTATTCTGATATTATTTCACTGACAGAAGTTCAGCTGCAGTATTAATGTCATGAAGAGAGAGGAAGAGACTCTTAAAACATCTCACTGTTGCTGAATCATCATGCAGCTCAAAGCATTATGGGTAAAATCTCTCGTCAATCTATTCTGATTCGGGGGGCGCCACTGAGCGATGATGGAGTAAGACGCGTCTTTAAGAGCTCCCTTAGCCAAATCTGCTAAAAAATACTTTCAAAGGCCAACACCGATGTAAGTTCTACGCTTTCAGAACACATTTACTTTTAAAACAATAAGACTTCAAATTCGACTGGATATCTCATCATGAGCAAACAAAAACCCAAGAAACCGAAATCGACTCAACTAGGCCTCAACCAGCCGCCGACCTTGCCTGGCACGCTGTCCAATGAGTCCAGCGGTGATGAGGAGGATCCTCCTAATCGAGCACTACTAGCTGCCATCACAGCACTCAGAGGTGAAATGACGAAAATAAAAGATGACATCTGTGAGAATTTGGAAAGGCGCATTGAATGTGTATATAACGATTTGAGAGCGGAGATCGTCACGACTAACAACATCGCCCAAGTGTCTATTACTAATCTTGAAGCAAAATCCCAGATGCTACAAGCTAAAGTCACTGATATAGAAGAGGCCGCCACCGCACACTCTGATAGCATTAGCCAACTTGAGCAACAGGTGGCTAATCTCAGTGCTGAAGTTGTCAGTCTTAAACAAAAGAATGAAGATTTAGAGGGAAGATCTTGTAGAAACAATATCAGAATTACAGGTGTACGAGAGGGCTCGGAAACAACGAAACCGAGAGACTTTATTGCCAACTTTCTGAAAGATGTACTCTCGTTGGACGAAGCTCCGCTTATTGACAGAGCTCACAGGACCCTTAGACAACGCCCAAACCCCTTTGACCCACCGCGCCCATTCGTAATGCGCCTCCATTACTATCACGTCCTTTGTTCTGTGTTACAAATGGCCATGACTTTATAGTTTGGCTTAAGGGGCTTACCTCAAAAGGAGTAACAGTCTTAGTAAGTTAGGTTACTCATACAGGGAAGTTTTGTTTTTGTTTCTTTTCCGTTTCCCTGCGACTACATCCTATGTTTAAGTTGTTCACTTCTTTGTTGTTCACTGTGTTTGTGCTCGCGAATATGCAGAATAACAATTTTTGTGCAGTAATAGAAGCAAGTTCCATTCAATATAACTTATATAGATACTTGTTTTCACATCTCATTCATATGCCAACCTTCCTTCTTATTACATATGACGAACGCATCGAATGTTAAAAAGGGACTGACATTTACAAGCTGGACTATACGTGGTGCAAACAACCCGGTGAAGAGAGGTAAAGTGTTGAATCACTTAAAATCATTGCACTCAGACATAACCTTTTTACAAGAGACGCATTTAAAAAATAACCGTCATAATAGACTGAAGCTAAATGGGTAAAAGAGAAATATCACACGTCCTTCTCTACAAAAGCAAGAGGCGCATCCATTATAATAAAGAAAGGCATACACTTTATTCATAATTCCACTACAGGAGATAAAGATGGTCATTATATCATTGTCTCGGGAGAGATATACAACACATCTCTAACCCTCGTCAATGTATAATGATAATCCTGCATTTTTTAAGAAAGTCTTCAGTTTACTTCCCAATCTATCGCAGACTATGTTAATAATAGGAAGAGATTTTAACACGCCTTTAGACCCATTTCTTGATCGATCAGCATCTCGTAAAATACCCCAAAACAATTCAAGTGTTCTTATAAACTCATTCCTTAAAAGTATGAACCTAATAGATTTATGGCGTTTTATCAACCCTTCTGGCAGAGATTATTCTTTTTTTTCAGCAGTTCATAACTCTCACAGTAGAATTGATTATTTCCTAATTGACGCTCAACTAGTTTCATTCAAAACTAATGTGAAATATCTTACCATATCAATTTCAGACCACAGCCCATTAACATTCAATTTATATTTGGACGGTGTCTAAATTATTAGACCCACCCAGTAGATCCTGGAGACTAAACCCTTATCTACTGACAAACAAGGAGTTTTGTGGTTTCATTCAAGCTCAAATAAAACTATATTTTGAAACGAACGATACCCCAGAAGTCACATCATGCACTCTATGGGAGGCTTTCAAAGCCTATTTGAGAGGATGTGTAATCTCGTATGAAGCTGCCAAAAAGAAAGAAGAAGCAACTCAATGTAAACATCTTGAAGAACAGATACAACAATTGGACTTGCATAGAGGAATAACTAATCTGAAATATCAACTCAATCGGCTTCTCTCTGGGAAAATTTCATCAGCTTTTTTATTCATTAAACAAAAACACTTTGAGTTTGGAGAGAAACCACACAAATTATTAGCCCGTCAACTTAAAGAAATAGAAGCCGATCGAGCTATTCACAAGATTGGAGATGACAGGGGACACATACTATTTTAGCCAAAGGAGATAAATATGCGTTTCTTACAGTTTTACTCTGACTTGTACATTTCAAAATGTAATAGTGATCTCAATACTATGAATACATTTCTAGACGATTGTAACTTATCAAGAATCTCACCTGAAGACTCGAAAATCCTTAATAGAGATATTCAAGCCACAGAAATACAAAAGGCAATAGCCTCCCTTAAAAGCGGAAAATCACCTGGCCCTGATGGTATACCGGTCGAACTTTATAAAACATTTAGTAATATTCTTACACCATTTCTTCATAGAATGTTCAACCAAGCCCAACTAGACGGCACCCTACCACCAACATTAACTCAGGCTACAATTACTGTTATCCATAAAAAAGGTAAAGATGAGCTAAATGTTGGCTCTTATCGTCCAACTTCTCTATTAAACATAGATTACAAAATATATGCAAAAATCCTTGCCAATAGACTAACTCCTTTAATGAATACAATAGTTCACAGCGATCAAACTGGCTTTATATCAAATAGATCCTCAACGTCTAATTTACGACGTCTGTTTGATATCTTATACACTGACAGGAACATTCACAATGATCTAGCCATATTGACTCTCGATGCTGAAAAGTCGTTTGATCAAACAGAGTGGGAATATCTGTTCGAAGTACTTAAACGACTTAATTTAGGTGAGAGATTCATTAAATGGATAAGACTTTGCTATACAAATCCTAAAGCACAAATTTATACAAATCGCAATTTATCTTCCTCATTTGATTTGTTCAGAGGAACACGGCAAGGATGCCCCCTGTCAGCACTAATTTTCGCTCTTGCGATTGAACCACTTGCACAAAGTATTCGTTTAGACCCCCAAATATATGGTTATCAGACTAAGGCCACAACAAATAAAATTTCGCTATACGCAGATTATGTTTTGTTATATGTGACCAAACCTCTCCTCTCTATACCTTCTATTCTTGAAAAGATTGAAATGTTCGGGAAATTTTCAGGATATCGAATAAATTGGTTCAAGAGTTTACTAATGCCAGTTCATGACATTCCTCAAACAACGTTGGCAAGGTTTCCCTTTAAGGTTACCACTGATAAATTCACATATTTAGGTATAGAGGTTACGAAGAAACTTTCCTCTCTCATGCAATCTAATTTTCCACCTTTATTGGAAAAACTTAAAGATAAAATTCAGTTTTGGAAAACCTTACCAATATCATTACTTGGGAGGATAAATGCCATGTAAGGGAAACAGGTCAATTTAGCTCAAAGGGAATCATTTAAGATTTTAAAGGGAATTTGAACAGAATCACTGTTTCATGGCTGGTCACTGAGACGCCCTTGCGATTCAGTGAACTAGCCGTTTAACATCAAATCTGCGCTGGATACTAATATCCAAACTATAGTGAAACACTATCAATTAGCACAGTAACAAGATCGGCAGTTTAAGACTTTAACTTGTAAGCACAAAACACAAGATACTTCTCTTTTCAATATGAATAAGGCTTTATTAGATAAATCTAAGACATATAAACTAATCTAACACATAAACGCACGCACACACACATTCACACAAGTTGCAGGAAGGTCGAAAATTAGGGAAAGATGAGTTTAAGAGAATGGAAATATGGAATCCCAAGTTTACAGCAATACGTTAAATTGCATAGACATGAACAACCATCAATCACGTAATTAGCCCTCGCATTGAGTTCCTCAATGAGGTTAAAATTATATTAGATACACCAGTACAAATGTCTGAGAGGATACATTGCCTTAAGGTGTCCCTTTGCTGTCGCTGATTGGCTGGAAGTTCAGTAGTCGCTGAAGTGACGTCCTTGGAAGCCCGTGGTTGGACGTTGGCTGAAGATGAAGTCTTGTGGGCTGGTTGAAGTTGAACGCGACGTTACAAACTTAACTCAGAACACGAAACTCTCAAACGGAAAAGAAAAGAAATAAAGTTTGACGAGACCAAGTTGTGTTTCTTCTCATCGTGGCTAAGTAGCAGCAGGCAGGCACGCTGGAACCGCGCTCAAAGAACAGTGATGACTAACCGCATGGCTAGATGCTACAAGCTAACCAAAGCTAAAGCTAGGTAGCAGAAGCAGACTAAAAAGCCCGCCTGACTGATGGCACAAGCAAGGCTAGTACTAAAAAGCAGACTAAAAAGCATGATTTCATGGTGTCCAAAGTATTTAAAGTGGCCTATTGGCCACACCTCAAATGTTGTCTTGACCAATCAGATATTGTCTTGGCTCGAGGGGGTATCATAAATCATTTGTTTATCTTACCAAGCATGTGGTCCGAATCTTCCTGCCTCGCATTGTCTAATTTTGGACATGATTCCTATAACACGAATACAATACATGGGACAAATAAATTATTGTCAGGGCTACTTCAAGCAAGAAGATTCGATCACACACATACCAAACACAATTATAAATCGTTAAGCTATGCCATAGTTATTAAAAAAACATACACAATAAGTGATTATAACATGATAGTCAAATGTGTGGGTTACACATAAATGAATATGGAGTGATGCGATGGACTGATTCATTTATGAGTCTTTTTGAGTTCATTCTGGTCCATATATATGTACAAAGCAGTCCATTCTCATGACAAAAGACTTTTCTGTGAAGACAGAGGTTTAAAGCCCTTCCCCCTTAGGAATTTCAGTCTGGTTCTGCTAGGTGGGGGGGAAGTCAATAGAAGTTGTGCAGTACTCTCATGGGTTTTCATGTGATGTCCAGCGTTGCATTTCAATTACTAACAACAAATTTGACAATCTCTTCTTCGAACTGAAATTGTAAATAATTGCTCTAGTGGTGTTCATGTTGAAAGCTGTTGTGTGAACAAGTTGGTTGGTCATCTTGCTTGGTTCTTGTGGCACTAGAACTGATTTATGACTTCCTGAGGAATTCAGCTCATGTTTCAATGCACACAGCTTTGATAGACTCTTTCATTTGTCTGGTTCGACTCATTCCTGTTATAGCCATTAAGATGATCTTCTACCACAAATACTATACTTGTTTCAAAATATTCCTGTTTTCTTAACAAAATCCATTTTCAAGAAAATTGATTCAATTATTCAACCCTTTCTATGGGATTACAAAACTCCAAGAAATGTAACAAAAAACATTTAACCAAATCTAAAATGAATGGTGGTCTATCTCTCCCAAATTTTATGATGTATTATTGGGCGTGTGCTTTTAAAACTATTAACTCCTTCATCATCACTTCTAACACACTCCCCACTTGGTTAACTATTGAAGTGGAAGACTGATCCATATTTACCTGCAGCGCTAGAACTTTCACCATTGCCACTGGACAAGACAAAGGACATTCAGAATCCGATAAATATAAAGATAGTTGGGAGAAGGACATGGGTACCCATATTCCTGATGACATCTGGGAAGAATATGCTCCAATAATACGAGACATCGTCTTATACAGTTCAAAATTATTCATAGGCTTCACTTTTCAAAGTAAAGATCCACAACATTTTTCCGAACGTTTTATCAAACTGTGATAAATGTCAGTCCCTCAATGCAACACTCTTTCATGCTTTTTTTTCTTGTCTGAAGGTCGCCAGTCATTGGTCTGATGTGTTTAATGTACTGTCAAGAATTTTTTTAATTACATTGTCACCGGAACCATTGCTGATTATCCTCGGCACATCAGAGTTATTTAGAAAATTGACTTCAGCCCAGCAACGGTTCATTTCCTACTCTCTTATCAATGCAAAAAAGTTACTTCTGATGTCATGGAAAGGACCAGCGATACCCACTGACAAAATGTGGCTTCGAGTTTTATCCATCACTTTACATTTGGAAAGAATTAGATATTTGTTGAAGGACAATCTCTCAGGTTTTTATAATATTTGGCAACCCTTCATAGACTTCTTACAGTCAGTATCTGTATAAACACTTATTTTCTTTCATTTTATGTATATAAACTTTTATTGTACTTCTTGCTACAAAATTGTATTCAACTTTTGCACTGTATGTCCTTTTTTTATGTAGTGTTCTGCTTTATGTATGTACATTTATACAAAAATTCTTGAGCCTCTTATATACTGCTGATTGAAAATTCTATAATATGTATATCCTCAATAAAATAAAATAAAAATCTATTCTGATTCATCAACACAGTTTCACTGATGATCCGTAATAAACCCAAAACCCAGGATAGAGCGTCTGAGTGAATGTGGTCTGGACTGTGTGGATGAGGCTCATTGTGTCAGAGACGCTGTAGAAGGACAGAGTTCCTGCTCCGTGATCCACAAACACTCCTATTCTCCTGATGATGGACTCTACAGGGAGATCAGTCTCTATGTTATTGTGTCTGAATGAGTATCTGGAGGGAGAACAGATCAAACTCCAGGACTGATCATTAAATCCAAACCCACACTCATTACCCCCTCCCTTCCTGCTGATGCTCTTATATGACACTGATATATACACACCATCATCTCCACTCCACTCAATCTCCCAGTAACAGCGTCCACACACACTCTCTCTACACAACACCTGCTGCCACGCATTAAATCTGTCTGGATGATCAGGATACGACTGATCTGTTTTAGTGAATGTAATCACTCTGTTGTTCTCAGACAGACGGAGGCGTTTATGTGCTGTGTTCAGATCCAGAGTGAACTGATGGGAATCTGATGGAGATAAAACACATCAGAATCAGGAATTATGAATCTGTTTGATCTCTTCATGTTCAGTGTATCATCAGTGTCTCAGTATCTGTGCACATCATCATCTACATCATCAGTTATAAACTCTTCTTTCTCCTTCTACAGGAGGAACATGAACACACTCATGAGTTTTCTGCTGGTTTTCTTACTGACTTACATTGTAGGAAGTCCTTCCTGGTCCAGAGATCAATGCTGGTGAATGGGACTGTGGAAATCAACAGACATGAACAGAGTGATTCTCATGATCCTGTATCTATTCCTAACACATTTCTAATATGATGTTCTCCATGATATGAGATGATGATGGACTGGTTTCTGAGAGCAGATGAATCTCCAGGACTTTACCTCTGTCTGAGATCTTCTGGAGCTGCTCTTTACAGAAATCCTCCAGTTTGTCTCTCAGCTGATGGACAGATTCTCTCAGATCATCAGAAGAGAAGAGAGAACTGAAGAGATCATCATTTACGTCTGTAGATTCAGGAGGAGCTGAGAGAGACTGGAAACTCTACAGAAAACACAGAAACACTTTAGATCACAGCCGCAACATACTGCTGTTGGTTAGGGACAGGTTTGGTGATATGGGTTAGTTTAAGTGGTAAGTGTTCAACAAGTGTACAGGGGTCAATTTGATTACTATAAGGGAACACAATTCAATCTGTTTATACACTGTTAAAAATCGCTGTAAAAAAAAATGGCCAAATTCCAACAGGAACATACTGTTTTTCATTAAAACAGTGCATTCTGGGTAATATTCATAATTTTTGAGAAGGTAGTCTGCTGCTATATATCGTAAATTAACAACGTTCAAAGTCGACACTCAGCGGCTGTGTTTCAAATCACACACTACACCCTCATTCACTATTCCCTACATGAGTTTACTAATATAATCCACCTGACAGAGAGAATGAAAATTAATGAGTGAATTCAGACACTGATCAACAGCTGCTGTTAACGAGTAGAATCACTGAAGAAAAGAGAAACAAGACACACACAAGAACTACAACTGACTTCAGCCACAGCCTTAGATGAAATCAACTGAAGATTTACCAACTTCACTCATTACTAACCAGACTGACTTTATTTCTGTCAGATCAGAGAACAGAGATCAAAAGATCTTATTGAGAATTACAGAGATTTAGATGATAATGTTACTGTTTCGTTTGACATCACCATTGTGGAGATCAGTGTTTGCTTTAGTTGGGCTCCTGACCATTGACTTTTGCACTTTAAATTTTGTTTTATTGCTGTATTTGTATCTTTATGATGCATCTGTTACAGCAGTATTAATTTTGATAGTCAAGTGATTATGGTTGTTTCTAATAGGCATGATCTACTAGACTGACTTAAAGTGTTGCTATAATAATCAAATATTAATTTGGTGTTGAAATATTTGAGTGAATGACACTTCAATTTTGTAAGACTGAAAAGTAGTGTGATAACCAGTATTTATGGATTTAACGACTAGTTTCAGTTAAAAAGTATTTCGGGCAGCAGTCCTCACAACACTGAAAGAGAGACATCAACAATCAGCATATGAATCTCAACAATGGTGACAATCAAAAGGTTCATGATGCAATGCATGCTGGGTACCAGCACAGGATAAAACTCATCCATGACTCCCAGCATGCATTGCGGCATGAATAAATTATGCCCCTGAATTGTCCACTTATTTTCTTGAATTCTTATGTGCTTATAATTTTGCATTTGTCTTAAGTTTTAGTAGCATGTTTTGTGATGTTCAGAACTGATCTGTTCATTTATTTTGTGGATTGTCACCATTGTTGTGATTCATACACTGATTCTTGATTTTTCTGTCTTTAGTTCAGCAAAGGTTTTTTTTTTTTTATTATGAGTGAAATTTTCTTAACAGTCTTTCATAACTTATGGCTCAGCAGTGTTCCTTCTCATGCTGTAGTATCAATATTCAATAAGAGAAGAGACACGGGATTAGATCAGAAGTAATAGTGTTTGTCCTTGTCAATCTATAAACAACAATATCAGATTTTTTTTCTTCTGTGTACTTTTGTTTTGCTATAACAGGTTCCAAAGGCGCATTGTTACAGCATGAAAAAAAAAACCCTTAGTTGTTGAAAAGTCACGTTCAAGAGCCCAACTAAAGTAAACACTGATCTCCATCATGGTAGTGAAAAAAACACCTAAACCTATTTAACTCTCCATAAGTTCTTCTGTAGACATCTGACAGAAATAAAGTCAGTCTGGTTAGTAATGTGAATCTGGTTAAGCTGTTTTAGTAGTTGTTTAATCAGATCTTGAGAGATTTTATGTATTCTTTTATTCAGTTGATTTCATCTAAGGCTGTGGCTGAAGTCATTTGTAGTTCTTGTGTTTCTCTCTCCTTCAGTGTATTAATATAGTCTAATAAAATCAATAAAAATCTATTTGATCAAGTTTGAAGTTCACCTGGTCCATTATGTAGTAAATCAGAAGGAAAAATGAGGTAAAAAGCTGAAATGTTAGTGAAGTTTTGAACTGTTGGTGGTTCTAGTGGTGTTTAGCAGCTAAATACATCTTCCAGAAGAAAGAGCTGAGAGGAATGATTCCTAAGAGATTTCCAGAGCTGAAAGCTGTTTGTAAGCAGCGTCTCTTTCAGAAGAAGAAGATCAGATGAGAGTCTGACTGATGATTATATAATAAGACACTCATGAACTGTTTCTCTGTGAGTCTCTGTCACAGCAGGATCTGCTCAAGTCCACTATGATCCTGTTCTTCTAGATGTGTGTTACCTGCAGGAACTGGATGTGATCCTGTGTGTGTGAAAGCTGCTCCAGCTCAGCGTCTCTCCTCCTCAGATCATTGATCTCCTGCTCCAGTCGCTCCAGTCGTTCTTCAGCTCGACTCACTGCAGTCTTTTCCTGATCTCTGATCAGTCGTATCAGCTCAGAGCGGCTTCTCTCAATGGAGCGGATGAGCTCAGTAAAGATCCTCTCACTGTCCTCCACTGCTGTCTGTGCAGAGCGCTGTTAGGACACACAGTGATTCAGCTTCAGTGAGTCTGAACTGAGACGGAGACAAACTTCTCTTCTTCTCCAGACTCACCTTATGAGACTCCACAGTCTCTCTCAGCTGCTGGAGATCTTTCTCTCTCTGCTGGATTCTCTGCTGGAGCGTCTTCTGAGTCTCCTTCAGCTGCTTCTGCAGGACAAACAGATGATCGTCAATCTCACAGAAAACTACTGGCTCTAAATCATCATGAACAGATGATAAACAATGGCTGTAGGTTCAAACTCCAGAAGTGAAGATCTGTTATGATACATTAATCATACATTAATTAACATGAAGATTAAGGCTTGTTTCATGCTGCGTGTGTAAGTATTATAAAGGTGAAACTGACACAGACATAGAGCTTCACACTGACTGTGTTTCTGTGTAATTAAGCTGTGGATCTACACAGAAAATAAAAAGACTACTGAATACCTGTGTCTCTGTCCTCTGGTCTGCAGCTGGAACAATGTCATGGTTTTTATGTTCAATAATCGTACACAGCAGACATATACACTTCTGATCAGTGCGACAGAAAACCTCGAGGATCTTCTCATGTTTCTGGCAGATCATCTCCTGCAGTCGTCCAGTGACTTCAGTCACTTTGTGTCTCTTTCCTCTAAACCAACTCTCGTGTTGTTCGAGGTGATTCTGACAGTAAGACTCCAGACACACCAGACAGGACTTGACGGCTCTGTATTTTCTTCCAGTACAGACGTCACACTGCACATCTCCAGCTCCAGCCTCACAGTCAGCAGAGAGTCTGGTCTTCTTCAGTTTCTCCACCACTTCAGCCAGCATGGTGTTTCTAGCTAAAGCAGGTCTTGGACTGAAGGTCTGTCTGCACTGAGGACAGCTGTAGACTCTCTTCTGATCCTCCTGATCCCAGCAGTCTGTAATACAGATCTTACAGTAACTGTGTCCACAGGGAACGGTCACTGGATCCTTCAGGAGATCCAGACACACTGGACACAAGAACTCATCCTGAGAAACTCTGGCTTCTGCCATTTTACTGCATGAACACAGAGACACAAACACACAACAGCTCAACTACACTTCAGTTTCTCTTTCCCTGAAGTCACGTGATTCTGTTTCCTGGTTCTGTGTTTGAGTGACGTGTGTAAAACAGGTTTGTGTGTGAGTCTGTGAAGCAGCTTCCTCATTCCTGCTGAGTTTAGTTTCAACACACCTGACTGTTATTAAAGTAAAAGCAAAGAACTTGACTTGGAAACGTGATTCTCCTAGACTAATAATTGGGAACCCTGATAATAAAAGTCTAATATATTCCAGTCTCAGACAAACACTCAAAGAATACAAGTAAATAAATAAGAAGAGTCCAATGATGTCTGTTCACACTGTCTGTTTCAGCCCTATTTTTTTTTTACCATGTGGACAGTATGTGGACAATAGCACAGGCGTGAAGGGTATTTTGAAACAGAATGAGTCTACTCGATGGTTCTGCATAATTATCAAACTCATCCATTGGAGTATATGGAATGTATATATATGGGGCTTGAGTGTTTCAGAAACAAGAAAGAGGTTTCACCAAACACAACACAAGACAAAAAACATGGAAAAACACAGGAAAACCATGGGCTTACAAGGGACAGGTGAAGGTGATTGGTTGTCGCGGAAACTAAAAGGGTAGCTATGGCAACAAACGGGTTAATATGAGGACAAACAAGGCACAAAGCAAACAGGAGCAGGAAACAGACAGAAACGCTGGGAACAGAACATAGGCAATAGAAGTTTTTGGGAACTAATGTGGTTCGGGATCTGCCACCCGCAGTTGATTTCTATATTCTAGGTATTATCAAATGGCCAGAGATTTGAGAACACAGTGGATGTGTGATGGTAATGGAGAGAGAAGGGAGGGCTCAAATGCGAGTGCAATGATAATTGTCCTTTAACGAAACAAAGTCTGGCCACAGGTATTCCAACAAAGGCGTAGGAGAAATAGACTAACAGAAGATGACCCGTAGACTGGGTAGCACAAATAAACTTAGACGACCTCTGTGGCAGGGGTGACCAGCAGACTGGTGAGGCGGAGGCTCTCGGGACTCACGAAGGAGCCGGCGGTCGGTGCTCGCAGAGCGGGGAGGCCGAAGCAACTTTCAGCAGGTAAGGTTCTGTGGGTGCAAATGGTGAGCACAGAGTAATCCCAGCAGTGGAAGTGAACTACTAACCAAACCCCGACATGACAGGACAGGACAAAACTAATGTGCAGACACCAATGATCGATACTCATAGGTGACAACAATCTGACAATGAGACAGGAGAAAGAGAGGGGAGAAGTAACCAAGATAATGAGACAGGATGAGAAACAGGTGGAGGGAAATTATCCTAATGGGAGTGGAGACAGCTGTAGTAAAGAAACGGAGAGTGAAGGGAAGAAGGAGAAGAGTTACCAGCAGAGGGAGACAGAGAAAGAAACAAGATCATGACTGGATCATGACAGTACCCTCCCCTCAAAGAGCGCCTCCTGGCGCTCCAGCGGGGGAATCTGGCGAGACCGGAGGAAATCATCAATGAGCGAGGGGTCTAGGATGTCCTTGGGAGAAACCCAGCTTCTCTCCTCAGGACCATACCACAAATATTGGTGCCCACACCCCCGGCGGCGCATGTCCATGATCTTATGGACAGTGTAGACCGGGGAGCCTTCGATACGAACGGCAGAAAAAGACACGGGAGGGGGTGAGCGGGAGACTGGTTTAATGCAAGAAACGTGAAACACCGGGTGAACACGACAAAGACTATGTGGCAAACGAAGTTTGACGGCGACAGGATTAATGATCTTGACGATGTGGAATGGTCCGATAAAGCGGGGAGCCAGTTTACGAGAATCAGATTGGAGAGGTAAATTGGAAGTAGATAGCCATACTCTCTGACCAGAAACATAACGAGGGCTCTTGACACGCGATCTATTAGCAGCGACACACATGCATCCTCTCGAGCGACATAGGGCAGATCTAACCCTCCTCCAGGTTCGCTTGCAGCGACTAATAAAGGTTTGAAAGGACGGACAGTTAGAATCGGTCTCCTGAGACGAAAATAAAGAAGGTTGATAACCGAGGCAACACTGGAAGGGTGAAAGACCTGAGGCAGAGGATGGGAGAGAGTTATGAGCATACTCGGCCCAGGGGAGCTGTTCGGCCCAAGACGTGGGATTGCGAAAGGCTACAATCTGAGTGGCTCGTTTGGCCTGACCGTTAGTCTGGGGGTGAAAACCCGAGGAAAGGCTAGCAGTGGCACCTATGAGGTGGCAAAACTCTCTCCAAAACTGCGAGGCGAATTGCGGACCCCTATCGGACATGACGTCGGTGGGCAACCCGTGAAACTTGAACACATTATCAACCATAATCTGGGCGATTTAGAAAAGCGTTCGACCACAGTCAGGATGACCATATTACCGGCCGAGGGCGGAAGAACGGTCATAAAATCGAGGGCTATATGGGACCACGGGCGAGAGGGGACAGGTAGCGGCCGCAGGAGACCAGCAGGTGGGGAATTGCATGGGTCTGGGCACAAATAGAGCAGGTGGCGATAAAACGACGCTTCTCACGGTCTAAGGTTGGCCACCAGAAATGCTGGCGGATAAAAGCGATAGTACCCCGAACACCAGGATGAGCAGCTAATTTAGAGGAATTAGCCCACTGAAGCACAGCTAGGCGTGTGGGAAACGGGACAGAGAGGCTGCCCCTAGGGCACTTATGGGGAGTGGTGACGCGAGAGAGAGCGTGCTTATCCTGTCTCTCGATTCCCCAAACCGTAGTACCCACCACCCGACCGGGAGGAAAAATCTCCTCCCGGGGGTGCGGGTGGTTGAGGAATTGAAAAGCCGGGACAACGCATCCGGCTTACCGTTCTTAAAAAGGAGAAGAGTTACCAGCAGAGGGAGACAGAGAAAGAAACAAGATCATGACTGGATCATGACAGGATGTGGAGGATTATAATGCAACAAGAGCTCATTCAAATACTGAGGTGCTAAATCATTCAGGTCTTTATAAGTAATTAGAAAGATTTTATAATGTATAAAGTGTTTAATAGGGAGCCATTGCAGTGTTGACAGAATGGGGCTAATACGGTCATACTTCATGGTTCTAGTAAGAACTGCTGAATTTTAGATCAGCTGGGGTTTGTTTATTGAGCATGCATATGTCACGCTGCCAGTCTCTGTTTTCCTGGGTGTTCCCTAGTGAGCTCACTTCTCCTTAGGCACTTCAACATATAGGCACTTTAATTCCTCTAGTCTGGTCTTGTCTTCACAGTAATTGCACTCCAATTAAATCGCACAGGTGCTGACAATCCTTTGTCATTAGTCTCCTTATATATAGCTGTCCTTCTCTGTTGTTTGTATGGAGTCCTTACCGTCTGTGTACTATGTTCTCGTCTCCCGAGACTTACCCTTACCTTCTCGTTCCTACGAGTTCCATTCCGTTTCATCCGGTTCCCTCTTTTGTTTGTTTTGTTTGTCTTCCTGGACTGTTTATTTTGTATTTACCCTTTTTGTTAATTAAACATACCTTGCTATTGGATCTTACCCTCTCCTTGTGTTTTCCCTAAACACACTACTTCACAGCAGAACAACCACCCATTAAAGCATTACAATAATCTAACCTTGAATGAGAGCATAGGTCGCAACTTACAACTTACCTCATCCCTCCGGCTCCGTCAGGCTCCTCGGCCCTCTGTCAATCTGGCTCCACCGCAGCCTTACAGATTCCCACCTCCGCATCGGTCGCTGAGGCTATCAGTTCCACTCAGCCCTCAGGACTCTCCTCGTCACCCTGGCTCATCAGCTCTCCATCTCCACATCGGCCTCCTCCACCACCTGCTCCACTGCCATTGGTCAGCCCTTCCTCCACCATGGCTCCTCCCTCCGTCAGCTCTATAGTGTGTCACAGTTATGGCAGTGGCCTGGGTCCCTGTGCTCTCCTCCCTGGCTCCATTGTTCTAGCTCACTTAGATAAAATATGCCTTTAAAAGTTTCATTGTCATGTAAAAATAACAAAACCAGTTCAGTTAAACCTTTTATATTTACGTTAAATCTTTTTTTAAAGGCTGACTTTCCTGAAGTGACAAAGCAAATACAATTGCTCTTTTTTCAATTTTTTTTTTTCCAAAATACACACATAATAAATATTAGGGAATTATGTTGCTGGTAATTAAATGTGAATGAATTATTAATAATAATTAATAATAAGACATGTTTACATTTATAGTGGAATATATTATTATTCCAGGCCTGAGCAATACAGTAATATTCATAAACTCGTGACAGCACAAACACACGATTAACATTAAACAGTCATATTTATACTCACATGTGTATAATAAAGCGGTGATCAGAAGTTTAACGCAGTTTATTGATATTAAATATCCCATCTTCCTTATTCACAGATCAGCGGTATGAAGCTGAAGCATCGCTTGTTTACTTCCGGTTTGGATTTATATTTTATATTTATAATATATAATATATAATATATATTTATATTTTGGATATATAGACTCGATGGCGCCGCACATGGCTGCTTCAGTGCTTGGCTCTCCAGTGTTTGTGCTGTTTTTGTTTGTTTTTCCTGTTTTTTGTTTAACAAACACGATCAGTTTCACCAGGGATGAACTGCTGAACATTCGGCAGAACACACCACAAGATCTTTTACCAGATTTAAATTATTCAGATGTTTTAGTGAACGTTTTTATCGGAGGAGCAGCGGCGCTGATCAAGCGCTTCAGGACGCGCAGACGGGGGAAGCGAGCGGGAGCGCTCGTCAGACTCAGGAAGCGCGGATTTCGAACGCCGTTGCCTAGCATCCATCTGGCAAATCTCCGCTCTCTACCCAACAAAACAGACGAACTCCTTCTGCTCTCTCGGACAAATAAGGATTTCTCTCACTCTGCTGCTCTGTGTTTCACGGAAACCTGGCTGAATGACGCCATACCGGACAGCGCGCTCCATCTGCCGGACTTTCAGCTGTTCAGAGCGGATCGCGAATCAGAATCAACGGGGAAATCGCGCGGCGGTGGGACATGCTTTTACATCAATGAACGGTGGTGTAGAGATGCAACTGTGTTAAAGAAGATGTGCTGTCCTGATTTAGAAATGCAGTTTGTCAACTGCAAGCCGTTCTATTCGCCGCGGGAGTTTCACTCGTTCATTCTGGTTAGTGTTTACATCCATCCTCAAGCGCATGTGGGCTCAGCTTTACAGAAACTCGCTGATCAGATCACAGACACAGAACAACAACACCTGGACTCTGTTTTAATCATTCTTGGGGACTTTAACCAAGCCAATCTCTCCCGTGAACTGCCAAAATACAGACAGCATGTTACATGTCCCACAAGAGACAGTAATATATTGGATCACTGCTACACCACAATAAAGGACGCATATCACTCTGTTCCATGAGCAGCTTTGGGACGTTCTGATCACTGTCTGATTCATCTTATACCGTCCTACAAGCAGAAACTTAAATCTGCTAAACCTGTAGTAAGGACTGTGAAGAGATGGACCAGCGAAACAGAGCAGGATTTACAATCTTGTTTTGACCTCACTGATTGGAGTGTTTTTGAAGCTGCTGCCACCGATCTGGATGAACTTACAGAGACCGTAACATCATATATCAGTTTCTGTGAGGATATATGCATTCCTACCAGGACTTATTTAACATTCAACAATGATAAGCCATGGTTTACAGTAAAACTCAGACATCTTCGTCAGGCCAAAGAGGATGCCTACCGAAATGGGGACAGGGTCTTGTACAATCAGGCCAGGAACACACTGAACAAAGAGATTAGAGCGGCTAAAAAGACCTACGCAAAAAATTTGGAAGACCAGTTTACTTCCAACGACTGCTTCAAACGCTCCACCATCATCCCCATTCCAAAGAAACCCAAGATAGCAGAACTTAACGACCTGTGGCTCTAACGTCTGTCGTCATGAAGTCGTTTGAAAAACTGGTCCTGGGTTATCTGAAGGACATCACTGGACCCTTACTGGACCCCCTGCAGTTTGCTTACCGAGCAAACAGGTCCGTGGATGATGCAATCAACATGGGATTGCACTTCATCCTGCAACATCTGGACAAAACAGGGACTTATGTGAGGATCCTATTTGTGGACTTTAGTTTGGCTTTCAACACCATCATCCCAACAGCCCTTCAGACCAAACTGACCCAGCTCTCTGTTCCTAACTCTATCTGTCAGTGGATCACCAGCTTTCTGACAGATAGACAACAGTTAGTGAGACTGGGGAAATTCATGTCAAACAGCTGCTCCACCAACACTGGTGCCCCTCAGGGATGTGTTCTCTCCCCTCTGCTTTTATCCCTGTTCACCAACGACTGCACCTCTAAAGACCCCTCTGTCAAGCTCCTGAAGTTTGCAGATGACACTACAGTCATCGGCCTAATCCAGGACGGTGATGAGTCTGCTTACAGACAAGAGGTTGAGCAGCTGGCTGTCTGGTGCAGTCTTAACAACCTGGAGCTGAACACGCTCAAAACAGTGGAGATGATCGTGGACTTTAGGAGAAACCCCCCTGCACTTTCCCCACTCACCATCATGAACAGCACTGTGACTGCAGTGGAGTCATTCAGATTCCTGGGCACCACCATCTCTCAGGACCTGAAGTGGGACAATCACATTGACTCCATTGTTAAAAAAGCCCAGCAAAGGTTGTACTTCCTTCGCCAGCTGAGGAAGTTTAACTTGCCACAGGAGCTGCTGAAACAGTTCTACTCAGCCGTCATTGAGTCTGTACTGTGTACTTCAATAACTGTCTGGTTTGGTTCAGCAACAAAATCAGACGTCAGAAGACTACAGAGAACTGTTCGGACTGCTGAAAGGATTATTGGTGCTCCCCTGCCCACCCTTCAAGAACTGTATATATCCAGAGTGAGGAAAAGGGCTCAGAAAATCACTCTGGACCCCTCACATCCAAGTCACCCCATCTTTGAACTTTTGCCATCTGGCCGGCGCCTCAGAGCCGTAAATACCAGAACAGCAAGGCACAAGAACAGTTTCTTCCCCCAGGCAATCTACCTCATGAACAGTTAAATGTTCTCTACTTATGCTTATAAACGTGCAATATCCTTATATTTATTTGTTAACCCTCCATCCTAGAACATTCCTGCATCTCACTCAATCCTATTCCATTATCATTTATAGCACAATTGTTTATACACGTATTTATTTGCCAATTTGTAAACCTTTTTTGTTTTTGTTTTTTTTTTGTCTGTGTGTTGTTGTCTCTGTGTACTGGAAGCTTATGTCACTAAAACAAATTCCTTGTATGCGTAAGCATACTTGGCAATAAAGCTCTTTCTGATTCTGATTCTGATCTCTGTCGTTCGGCGCGAAACTCGCTGCTGCCACCGCTCCACAGCGACACCCGCCGGTGACACTGCGTTACTACCATGCGTGTGTGTCAATAATGTCCAGAGATGACAAACACATAGCATTGATATTATTTCACTTTATTTAGATGAATAAAAATAAGCAAAATAAAAAGTAACACAATTAAAGTAACTCAGTTATATCAAACAAATGAATAACAAAAGCACAATAAGAAAACTCAGTCCAAAGTCCAAAGACTCTAAACACGTTTTGATCTGCATCTCTTATAGTTCAATACTGTAGTGAATGCAATTGTCTAAACATAAAGGAAAAGTGTACATTACAAAAATCAAGGAATAGATAGTTATATAATAAACTAGAAATGACTGAAACAGACAATAGTGAAAAATAATTATATCAGAAAATCAGACATGCACAGGTCACATGTAACAATTTGTAAATGTTTCCTGTTAGAATGTTCAGAGAACATTAAATGTTAAATTTTAAACATAACATTCTTGTTTGCAAAATTATACAATAAATTTTTCCATTAACTTTTAACAGAACCAAAAGTTTGAAACCGTTTAATGACTTAATGAGCATGTTTTTTTTGTTTGTTAATTATTTATTTTTATTCTTCTTCAGATTTTTTTCCTTCATATTAAACATTAGTAATGTTGTGATGAATATATAACACTTAGGAATATACCGTCGCTTCATAGGACCATTATGTGATACTCTCGTGTCTTGTTTTTAAAGCTTAATGTTTTTCGCTCTTCACTTATTCGCGGTTGGCCTATATCTTGATTTCACTGGATGGAGCAGCGGGTCAGAACCACAGCTTTGGCGACTCCAGTAACCACCCAAACGAAACTCCATCCTTCTGCAGCCAACAAGTTGGTTAATAACCCTGCTGCAAATCCAGTTTCCACCACTGGAGCTGCAGGGAACAGGAACAGTAAGAGAGCGGGTGCAAATGAAGCCCCAATCCCCAACATAAACATGGTCAGCATAAACAGCATTTTATTATAATCTGGAGTAAGAAGATTATTATGTCCTCCTTCACTCATTCTCCTCTGCTCCTCTTCTTGGATCCAGATCTCCAGGTTGTTCTGTTCCCGCTCTTCTCTTTCCTTTCTCTCTCTCTCCTCCTCCATCCATCTTTCCTCCAGTCGTTCCATGTTCTCCATCTCCGTCAGCAGAGACTCTATGAACCGTCTCAGTCTTTCTGGAATCGGTTGCACATTCTGTTGTTCCTTCTTTATATCTGCCTCCATCTGATCAATCCTGCGTTGAATGCGTTTCCTTCTTCGTTCCGTTTCTTGCCTCTCTTCTGTAATGTAAGATAAAAACTCACGCCAACGAGCATCAGCCAGTTTTCTGACCTCCTGCTTTACTTTCTTCGTTCTTTCAGCCTTTTCTGCTTGTATTCTATCTTCTATTATCTTCTGGGCTTTTTGCATTACTTCTGTAACTTCATTAGTGAAGGGACGATTCTCATTCATGACCAACAGCTCATCTACTTTCTGCAGGAGTCGACTCACTTGTTTTGGGTTTGTAAGGTTTGTGTTGTCAAAGGCCACGAAACGCCTCCCAAATCTCTTCACGAGGTCTTGAACTTTTCGATTTTGTTTCAAAACGAAGCTTTCGATGGATTCTCCTCTGAGTCTGTCGGCGTGTGAGAATATCAGGATGCTGTAATTGCTGATGTCCTCACAAAACATCTCCAGAATCATGTCTACGGTGCGCTGCTGCTCCTCTGTATATCGCTCTATTGGAATAACGAGCAGAAACGCATGAGGACCAGGAGAACTCATGGCCAGGCAATGAATTGCTTCTTGTTTTAATTGTTCTTCTGTTAAGTCCGTGTCAAAAAACCCAGGTGTGTCCACAAGAACGAGATTTCGTCCTTCCACCGTTCCGCACGCTCTCTTGCACTCTTTCGTGACTGAACCCATGCTCAGTTCATCATTAAAGCATCTGTTTCCCAGGATGCTGTTTCCCGTTGCACTTTTCCCCGCACCGGTTTTTCCCAGCAGAACCAGTCTCAGTTCATTCAGAGCTGGATTTACTGTGAGCGGATCGCTGCCAGGTGAACCTCGTATCATCGTGTTTGGAGGAATCTGAGTTTGAGAGGGAAAACAAACATTTTGGGTGTCTCTGTTTCCCCCGTTTGAGCTTCTATTGGACCACTGATTCCGGTGACCTGCTCCTGAGGAAAAAAAGTGTTTGTTGTTGAGAGAAATTACATTGATAATCATTTATCACAGTTATGCTGTGTTCACACCAAACGCGAATAGAGCATCTGGCGCGAATGATTTTAATGTTAAGTCAATGCAAAGGTGCGTTTACGCGTGTCTGGAGATCTCGCGGCGCGAATGAGGCATTTAGCGTGGTGCGAATTCGCATCAAATACATAAATGAACAAAAGCACCATTCACACGTAATGCGCATATCGCGCCAGAAGCTAAATTCACGTCATTTGCACGAACTAGACGCGCGAATGATGCAAATTGAGCTTCTGCCGTGAATGGTGCTTTTGTGCATTTATGTATTTGACGCGAATTCGTGTTTGCCACATGAATTGAAAAATTTGAGCTTTGGCATCAATTCACACCGCGTTAACTAATCAGGAGCTTGCTCAGGAGTCACTCATTCAACATGGAGGAACGACTGATGTTGTCAGTAAGCAGTCAACCGGAGCTTTATGACACAAGTATCACACACATGTTCATATTTCAGGAATAAAAAGGACCTCGCTTGGAAGAGTGTGTTGTAAATACACATTTAACTTTTGAGTCACGTACACGTTTATCGATCCGCAGCTTTCCTGCTAAATCCTGCCGCACCTTTAGGCGAAAAATTTTGCATTTCGCTGCGTTTGAAAGTTCAAGTTTGGTGAACTCTGACCTGCGAATTCACATCACGTGAAGTCGCATTCAACGCCGTTGCAAAAGACACAGTACAAGCACAGATTAATCCATGTTGTGATAACTAGAGGGAAACCGTTATATCTTGCTCCCGCCCATATTCCCAGCGGCGTCCAAAATAATTTCGCACGTTCAAAGGCTAGTGTGACCGCCCCCTGATGCGAATTTCACGCGCGAATGAAGAATGATCTCAGAGGCTGCATTTACACTGCAGGTCTTGATGCCCAAATCCGATTTTCTGACTATATCCGATTTTTTTGACGACCCGCTTACATCATCTTTTAAAAGTGTCCCGTATCCGATTTTTGCATTTACACTATACACTGCTGAAACTACCAAACGTAGACGTTCTGACCCGGAAAAGAAAGTAAAACAGCACGAAATACAATGGATGCAGATGCGAATAAAATTATACAGTGTTTTGCTCTCCACAATATTTCGAAAAGTCAACAAAAAAATCTGCAAAACATTGGTCTCGTACGGTGGAGAAAAAAGAGGAGCCCTTTGTAATGATAAAATCTCCATAACTTCGGGAAGAAGGAGGCGGGAACCGGCGGACATTCAAAATAACATTTTAATAATTCCAAATAAACACAAAACAGCGCACCAGCCCCTCACGGACGACTGATGCGCATAAATAAAAACCAAAACAAAAAAATAAATAAAAACCAAAACAAAAAAATAAATAAAAACCTCTCTCGTCCTTCACGGCCGGTGGTGGGTCGCAGGTGCAGCTCATCTCCAATCACTACACCTGGCCTCACTCCTCGTTCCCACGTCTCTCGGCCCCGCCCCACTCGTCACACCCTTGTTGCAGCCTGGGCGAATTTCGCGCCTATAATAGGTCATGTGATCTCAGTTGGTACGACTCGCATTTACTGGGCAATATCCGATTTGTCTGCTTACATGGCACACGCAAATGCACGTATCCGATTCATGGGGAAGTCGTGGCCCAATGGTTAGAGAGTCGGACTCCCAATCGAAGGGTTGTGAGTTCTAGTCTCGGGTCGGACGGAATTGTGGGTGGGGGGAGTGGATGAACAGCTCTCTCTCCACCTTCAATACCACGACTTAGGTGCCCTTGAGCAAGGCATCGAACCCCCAACTGCTCCCCGGGCATTTCTCCCTCTAGCTCCAGAACTTTCAAACTGGTCATGCAGCAACCGTTACCTTGGCATATTCACCATGGTAAAATTAATAATTTTAATGAACATAGTTACTTTATGAATGCATTGTCACAAATCAGGTGACCCCCTAAATAAAAACAGTAGGTTTTATGGGGCTAATCAACGTAAATAATGGTTTAATAATTATTAAATAATTATTTCTGCCATAAGTATTATAAACCACCATTTTACAGAAATAGTGTTTAAAGGATAATGTTAATGTTAACAAAATATTGGTAATTATGACCTTGCACCGATAATTTTGATCAGAATACATCACATCCGGTCGGGCGTTCGCATACGGTCTAGTCACAGAAGTTGAACATTTGAATATTTTGAATCAAATATTTGAACGTATCCGAGGCTCAAATCGGATCCGAAATTTCCGCATACGCATGTGATCGGAACTCCACGCAGCTCCCGCATTACTTTCCATTGGAAATGAATGACTTCCGGTCTGTCGCTCGTCATTCGTCGGAAACAGTGGAAACTTCACACTGGCAGTTGAAATCAGCTCCGATAGGGCTACGAAACGACCGGAAGCCATTCATTTCATGGAGATTCGCAGACCGCATGCGAATGGCTACGAACTGGGTCCGAACGACTGCGGTGCGAAAACAATCGTGTCCGTTGGTCATCAAAAAATTTAACTCTTGCGAAAGTCTACGGACGGTTCCTATCCGACAATTCCAGCAGAAGTGGCGTTGCTATGGTACTGATAAACAAACCTGAATTCATAACTTTTAATAAAATAAATAATGATTTTATAACAATAAGTTGTCATGTCATTTTTTTATTTTCATGATTTTCTAACATTATAAGGGCAGTTATTACAATTAAAATAAATAATTAAATATTGTGCCCCCCGCTCTCGGACACAATCGGTCTCTCTCGCTCCAGTGCAGGGTTGTTGCAGCCCTATATACCACTATATCACATTTAGCTGACCTGACATGCACATTCAGATACAGACAATATCAATCATTCTAATATCTCCGCTATTTTTGTTCTACTCGCTTCCGAAGCTTTCAGCGGTGTAGTAGCCTATGACGTCCACTGGGGGAGTATTGCGTATTACGGAGCGGATTTCAACTGCCAGTGTCAAGGCGGCGTCACACGTTCACCGGTCATATCCGATCTGTGCCACATGAGAGGAAAAATCGGATTTGTGTCACTTGAACCATGCAGTGTAAATGGGGCCAAAATGTTTACGCGGCAAACTAGGCGCAGTAGATGCGAATTTGCCGCTCTATTCGCGTTTGGTGTGAACACAGCATTAGATTTTAAGTTTCTCTAGTCATCCCAGACAATGTTGATTGACTTTAAGAGAGTTATAATAATGCACTTGCTTGAGGAAACTATCTTAATAAAATAAGCCTTATTTATGCATAAGACAAGACTAAAACTCAGACCCAGACCGTGCTTTAAATGTGTTCTAGATGATCTGTCGTGCTCAGACTAACGGACAGTTTATTGGAGACATTTATTTAGTTTACTGTAAAAGATGCATAGCATAAAATAGCTTGAAATAAACATAATAAATACATCAAAGCCTTTTCCGAAACAAAAAAACAGATGTTGAATTTGTACAAAATACAAGAACTGCATCTGTTTACATAAATATAATCATCTTAATAACTAAACGAATGATACTTTAATGATTAAATGCTCGTAATAGGTTAGTTACAGTACCTTGGTTGATCATGTCGTGTAGTTTGGTTTCTCAGTTCAGTATTAAACGCCTTGCTGTGAGTGTGTGACACGTTTGTAATGATGTTGGACTGTAGTTCTGTGAGAGGCAGGACTTCTGCAGAAACGAAACTGGGCACGAGCTCAAACGGTGATGCAACAGAATCAGATTAACAATTGCTTAAAAACAATTAAAAATAAATGCATTATTATTTATTTACAGAAATGCTTCATGTAAGATATGCACACACGGAATTATTAATACACTTTATTAGGTGTTTTTTCCTTTGACTCACTAGATGCATCCACTAGAGGGACACAGAGAGCCTGTTTCAGAAATAAACTGACATCACAGATAAATTCCATTGCATTTATTTCTTTGTCGTTGCTTTATGACTGCAATAAAACAACTAAAAACTAAAGTCACATAAAAACAAACAAGCATTACTTATGAAGTAATATCTTCATTGATTAATTAGTATGAGAAAAAGTGTTTGTTAATTCAAAACAGCAGGGAAAATTTACATTTATAATTATTTTTGGGTTTCTCTGGTTGTCCCAGACATGTTTACAGGGATTCTGCAGGTCTTAAAAATTCTTAAATTGCACTCCCACAAACAAAGGCCTTAAAAATCTTAAATCAGTGCAGAATGTCTTAAATTCATAAAATCAGAACATAAAATGTTGCTTGAATTAAAAAAAAAAAAAAAAAGTATTCCTCAGTATTTTCCCCGTTACAAATATATAAACATCCATGAATAACGATATGTACTTGAGATTATATTTGTAAAAAAAATTGAAAACTGTAACCAAATAAAATGAGTTAATTTGGAGATTTTAAAAAGTAATTGAGGTCTGTAAAATTTGAAGTGCTGTTAATAAAAGACATTTATATTTAGAGACTATTGATGGGTCTATTTATAACTTAAATTACATGTGGTACTTAAATACAAATTAAATTAAAACTAAAGGCACATAAAAAAACAGAGTTTTCATATTAAGTAATATCTTTATTGAATAATAGGGAAAAAGGGTATGAGAAATTACTGTACAAGAGAAAGTATATGATGACTTCTGACATATATAGCAGTTGTAAGCTGCTTTAAAAGCGTCTGCTAAATTAATAAATGTAAATTTCACTGACAGAAGTTCAGCTGCAGTATTGATGTCATGAAGAGAGAATACTCTTAAACATCTCACTGTTGCTGAATCATCATGCAGCTCAAAGCATTATGGGTAAAATCTCTTGTCAATCTATTCTGATTCATCAACACAGTTTCACTGATGATCCTTTATAAACCCTAAACCCAGGATAGAGCGTCTGAGTGAATGTGGTCTGGACTGTGTGGGTGAGGCTCATTGTGTCAGAGACGCTGTAGAAGGACAGAGTTCCTGCTCTGTGATCCACAAACACTCCTATTCTCCTGATGATGGGCTTCACAGGGAGATCAGTCTCTATGTTATTGTGTCTGAATGAGTATCTGGAAGGAGAGCAGTACAAACTCCAGGACTGATCATTATATCCAAACCCACACTCAACACCCGATCCCTTCCTGCTGATGCTCTTATATGACACTGATATATACACACCTCTTCCACTCCACTCAATCTCCCAGTAACAGCGTCCACACACACTCTCTCTACACAACACCTGACACCACAGATCAAATCTGTCTGGATGATCAGGATACGGCTGAACTGTTTTAGTGTATGTAATCACTCTGTTGTTCTCAGACAGACGGAGGTGTTTATATGCTGTGTTCAGATCCAGAGTGAACTGATGGGAATCTGATGGAGATAAAACACATCAGAATCAGGAATTATGAATCTGTTTGATCTCTTCATGTTCAGTGTATCATCAGTGTCTCAGTATCTGTGCACATCATCATTTACATCATCAGTTATAAACTCTTCTTTCTCCTTCTACAGGAGGAACATGAACACACTCATGAGTTTTTCTGCTGGTTTTCTTACTGACTTACATTGTAGGAAGTCCTTCCTGGTCCAGAGATCAATGTTGGTGAATGTGACTGTGGAAATCAACAGACATGAACAGTGTGATTCTCATGATCCTGTATCTATTCCTAACACATTTCTAATATGATGTTCTCCATGATATGAGATGATGATGGACTGGTTTCTGAGAGCAGATGAATCTCCAGGACTTTACCTCTGTCTGAGATCTTCTTGAGCTGCTCTTTGCAGAAATCCTCCAGTTTGTCTCTCAGCTGATGGACAGATTCTCTCAGATCATCAGAAGAGAAGAGAGAACTGAAGAGATCATCATTTACGTCTGTAGATTCAGGAGGAGCTGAGAGACACTGGAAACTCTACAGAAAACACAGAAACACTTTAGATCACAGCCACAACATACTGCTGTTGGTTAGGGACAGGTTTGGTGATATGGGTTAGTTTAAGTGGTAAGTGTTCAACAAGTGTACAGGGATCAATTTGATTACTATAAGGGAACACAATTCAATCTGTTTATACTGCATTGTTTTGATAAATGAAGTAAAAATCTATTTTATCAAGTTTGAAGTTCACCTGATCCAATTTTGATGAATGTTACTCAGAATCTGTACTAGAGGTCGACCGATATATCGCTCGGCCGATATTTGTCATTTTTTAATATATCGGCATCGGCCGATATCCGTGTTTAGTAGCGCCGATTTAAAGTCAGGCACGTAGGCGGACAGCCCCGTGTTATTGGCGCGGTGGAAAGTGCTGCTGCAGCCACTGCATGTGAAGCTTTTGGAAGATTCAACAACAGACCTGCGAGATAAAGGTAGTCAGATAATTTCACTCTGTAAATGGGGTGGAGAAGTTGTCAGCTCTAACAAACACTGCAGCGTGATTGAGGGCTCCGTTACTCCGCCGCTCACAGACAGCACCGCGCTCTGAGAGACTGTCCTGGAGCTGCCCAGAACGGTGAATCACATGTGTTCGGAAGCATGGTTTGATGCAGACAATAACCAGTTTTCCATCCAACTCGTTTGTATTTAGGGATGTCAATATTTGATAATTTCCATGATCGATCGTCGTTTAAATGAACGGTCAAGCAATAACCTTAATGCTGCAAAATGCGTCTGCAGCGGTATTATTATTATGTGCAAAAGCCACTTGGAAAAAAAGCTTTCTCACCTGAATTAAAGGGGTTTTAGTATTAATAAAATGCTAGTAGCAGGACTGTAAAATGAATAAATGTGATTATGATCGTTTGATAAAATGAAGAGAGCGCGCCATACGTTTGAGATCATTTTACTTTGCTGAATGTTTTCTGTCAAGGAGACCGCGGCTGAATGCGCCTCTTTAAATGGTTTCGTGGTGCTCGTTGTTGTATTTTGAAACGCAACTGCAATGTTTTCAAATGACACTATAGTAGTGGTGCAACGGATCATCATTGATCCGTGATCCGTTCAGATCAATATCTTCAGTTCGGCATACGCGTGACCCGCGGATTGATTTATGAAAAAAAAAAAGTTGCGCATGTTCAGTCCACACTCAGTGATAATGCCGAGCGGAGGAGCTTGAACACCCCGCGCATTTTGGCTTCCCTGTCAGATATAATGATGAAGGAAAGAGGTTACCCTAACTGGAAGATGAGAAGTCCTTATTATGTTAAAAAGAAGATATTATGCCATGTGCACTAAGTCCATACGAGGACGAGCGAGCGCGGGTTTGACTAGATGTATTTGGAGGTTATTGCTCACGTCTCGTTCTGCACATATCCAAATGTTTCCATATTCGCAATGTATCTGAATGTTAAACTATAATATATTTTTAATGTAAACTAGACGGAAAAATCATCCTCTTCACATGAGCAAAAACGTCCTTTGCATAACAGCAGAGTGGTCCGGTATACGGTGTATTTAAACTGACCAGTGTAACTTTTTAAATGTTTGGTTGACTGTACTTTATTTTAATAATGAACACACTGCGATGTAAGTTCGAAATTAGAATGCACTTTAGGTGCTCTGTGTCATTTATACCAAACACAAATGTTGCTGGTCGCTAGTGTCTTTGCAGCACTACTGTTATTTATTTTTGATATATTTATTTTTTTATATTTTTCAGTTTAATTGATTTTTATTTATAAAATTGTATTTATTTAAATGTATATTTAAGTTTACATTTTTGTTCCAACAAACTTGAAAAATTCTACTTGATAAATGTAAATGCTCTAAAACTTTTATGTAAATGATTGACATATATAATGATTGACATATATATATATATATATATATATATATATATATATATATATATATATATATATTACCTGTTTTATTTATTTAATACTTGGTCAGTTTATTAATTTTAGTGCACTAAATTAAGATGAATGAAGAGATGGTTCAAGTCAGTGCCCAATAAATTATGATAGGTTTAGAAAAAATGTGTTGTGCATCCACTTATTATTAGTGTGACATTTTAGCATGCAAATCAAGGGGAAAACTCCAAGATATCGGCCCTAAAAATCGGCAGCACATATCGGCCATCGGCTGACCCTGACCTCTAAACATCGGCATCGGCATCGGCTATAGAAAAACCCATATCGGTCGATCTCTAATCTGTACTATCGAGTTCACTGATTTCACCATTATGTAGTAAATCAGAATGAAAAATGAGGTAAAAAGCTGAAATGTTAGTGAAGTTTTGAACTGTTGGTGGTTCTAGTGGTGTTTAGCAGCTAAATACATCTTCCAGAAGAAAGAGCTGAGAGGAATGATTCCTAACAGATCTCCAGAGCTGAAAGCCATTTGTAAGCGTCGTCTCTTTCAGAAGAAGATGATCAGATGAGAGTCTGACTGATGATTATATAATAAGACACTCATGAACTGTTTCTCTGTGAGTCTCTGTCACAGCAGGATCTGCTCAAGTCCACTATGATCCTGTTCTTCTAGATGTGTGTTACCTGCAGGAACTGGATGTGATCCTGTGTGTGTGAAAGCTGCTCCAGCTCAGCGTCTCTCCTCCTCAGATCATTGATCTCCTGCTCCAGTCGCTCCAGTCGTTCTTCAGCTCGACTCACTGCAGTCTTTTCCTGATCTCTGATCAGTCGTATCAGCTCAGAGCGGCTTCTCTCAATGGAGCGGATGAGCTCAGTAAAGATCCTCTCACTGTCCTCCACTGCTGTCTGTGCAGAGCGCTGTTAGGACACACAGTGATTCAGCTTCAGTGAGTCTGAACTGAGACGGAGACAAACTTCTCTTCTTCTCCAGACTCACCTTATGAGACTCCACAGTCTCTCTCAGCTGCTGGAGATCTTTCTCTCTCTGCTGGATTCTCTGCTGGAGCGTCTTCTGCGTCTCCTTCAGCTGCTTCTGCAGGACAAACAGATGATCGTCAATCTCACAGAAAACTACTGGCTCTAAATCATCATGAACAGATCAATCCAGTAAACACAGGGTGAGGCAGTTTAAAGGTTATGTATCTCAACTGATAAACAATGGCTGTAGGTTCAAACTCCAGAAGTGATGATCTGTTACAATCATCTCACACGAATCAACATGAAGATTAAGGACCATTTCACAGCGCAGCTCCAAGCATTAGAAAAGCAAAACTAACACAGACGTAGAGCTACACACTGACAATGTTTCTGCTGTGTAGTATAGTTTGCTTTATTACTGACAGATGTTTATTTTATCAAAGAAAGGATGAATATTTCATTTCATTATCTTATGTTGCTTAAATTCAATGTTTTTTTTTAAAAGAAAGTGTTAATAAAGGTTTACGGGGCATTTTCAGAAAAAAGTGAAACTCTTCTTGCAGCTGCTTTCATTGAATGAATGTCCAATATTTCATCAGTGTCTAGTGTTAAATACCTGTTTCTCTGTCCTCTGGTCTGCAGCTGGAACAATGTCATGATTTTTATGTTCAATAATCGTACACAGCAGACATATACACTTCTGATCAGTGCGACAGAAAACCTCGAGGATCTTCTCATGTTTCTGGCAGATCATCTCCTGCAGTCGTCCAGTGACTTCAGTCACTTTGTGTGGTTTCCGTGAATGAAACTCCTCGTGCCGCTCAAAATGAGTTTGACAGTAAGACTCCAGACACATCAGACAGGACTTGACGGCTCTGTATTTTCTTCCAGTACAGACGTCACACTGCACATCTCCAGCTCCAGCCTCACAGTCAGCAGAGAGTCTGGTCTTCTTCAGTTTCTCCACCACTTCAGCCAGCATGGTGTTTCTAGCTAAAGCAGGTCTTGGACTGAAGGTCTGTCTGCACTGAGGACAGCTGTAGACTCTCTTCTGATCCTCCTGATCCCAGCAGTCTGTAATACAGATCTTACAGTAACTGTGTCCACAGGGAATGGCCACTGGATCCTTCAGGAGATCCAGACACACCGGACACATGAACTCATCCTGAGAAACTCTGGCTTCTGCCATTTTACTGCATGAACACAGACACAAACACACAACAGCTCAACTACACTTCAGTTTCTCTTTCCCTGAACTCATGTGTTTCTGTTTCCTGGTTCTGTGTTTGAGTGACGTGTGTAAAACAGGTGTGTCTGTGAGTCTGTGAAGCAGCTTCTTCATTCCTGCTGAGTTTAGTTTCAACACACCTGACTGTTATTAGAGTAAATGCAAAGAACTAGACTTGGAAACGTGATTCTCCTAGACTTATAATTGGGAACCTTGACAATTAAATGTATACTAAATTTCAGTCTCAGACAAACACTCAAAGAACACAAGTAAATAAATAAGAAGTGACAAATGATGTCTGTTCACAATGTCTGTTTCAGCCCTATTTTTTTACCATGTGGACAGTATGTGGACAATCGATCAGGCGTGAAGGGTATTTTGAAACAGAATGAGTCTACTCGATGGTTCTGCATAATTATCAAACTCATCCATTGGAGGACACAGAATGTATATATATGGGGCTTGAGTGTTTCAGAAACAAGAAAGAGGTTTCACTAAAGACAACACAAGACAAAGAACACAGGAAAACACAGGAAAACCAGGGGCTTACAAGGGACAGGTGAAGGTGATTGGTTGACATGGAAACTAAAAGGGTAGCTATGGCAACAAACAAGGGTTAATATGAGGACAAACAAGGAACAAGGCAAACAGGAGCAGGAAACAGACAGAAAAACTGAGAACAGAACATAGACAATAGATGTTTTCGGGAGCAAATGTAGTTCGGGATCTGCAGCCCGCAGTTGATTTCTATATTCTACGTATTATCAAATGACCATTTTTTAGGATTTTAATGTAACAAGAGCTCATTCAAATACTGAGGTGCTAAACCATTCAGGGCTTTATAAGTAATTTGAAAGATTTTATAATGTATAAAGTGTTTAATAGGGAGCCAATGAAGTGTTGACAGAATGGGGCTAATACGGTCATACTTCTTGGTTCTAGTAAGAACTGCTGAATTTTAGATCAGCTGGGGTTTGTTTATTAAGCATGCAGAACAACCACCCAATAAAGCATTACAATAATCTAACCCTGAATGAAAGCATAGGTCGCAACTTACATATATTTTTGAGATGGAAAAATTCAGTTTTACAAATACTAGAAACTTGTCTTGCAAAGGAAAGATAGCTCCACTGGCTCCCTCGTCCTGCTGGCTCCACCTTGGTCTGTTATCTACCATCCATCGCCTCGGGCTCAACTCTCCGGCAGCACCTCATCCCTCCGGGTCCGTCAGGCTCCTTCTTTCCCTTTGGCTGCTCCTCAGCCCTCTGTCACTCCAGCTCGATCCGCAGCCATCAGTTCCACTCCAGACCCTCCTCGTCACCCTGGCTCATCAGCTCTCCATCTCCACATTGGCCTCCTCCACAACCTGCTCCTTGGTCACCATCACTGCTGTGTCTTGGAGGGGTGATGTTTCCAAGTCACAACACCCTGCTACTGGGGTTCCTCAAGGCTCAGTACTTGGACCACTTCTCTTCTCCATCTACATGACATCATTAGGATCTGTCATTTTTAAGCATGGCTTTTCTTATCACTGCTATGCTGATGACACTCAAATCTACTTCTCATTCCAGCCAGATGACCCGATGGTAGCTGCTCGCATTTCAACCTGTCTGAGTGACATTTCTAGCTGGATGAATGACCATCACCTTCAGCTTAACCTTACGAAGACAGAACTCCTGGTGATTCCAGCTAACCCATAAAGATTAAAAAGATTAAAGGTAAAGATTAAAAAAACTGATGTGTCACAACAAGAATACAGACCAATTGAGGATATTTTAGTAACTGACACAGCAGATAAGACACAGTGAAACAATGAGTGGATTGATGTGAATTTGCCTAGAGATGAGGGATAGATGGCAGTAGTGTTTTTCAGAGTCCAGCCGGCAGCCATATCACCCTGGAGCCCAAGACCGGTTGTCCACTGAAGCTAAGCAGGGCTGAGCCTGGTCAGTACCTGGATGGGAGACCTCCTGAGAAAATGAGGTTGCTGCTGGAAGAGGTGCTAGTGAGGCCAGCAGGGGGCGCTCACCCTGTGGTCTGTGTGGGTCCTAGCGCCCCAGTGTAGTGATGGGGACACTATACTGTCAACAAGCACTGTCCTTTGGATGAGACGTTAAACCGAGGTCCTGACTCTCTGTGGACATTAAAAATCCCAGGATGTCTTTCGAAAAAGAGTAGAGGTGTGACCTCGGCATCCTGGCTCGAGCAAAGACATCCAACGCTTGGACCAAACTGCACTGGCCACCTCGATAAACATGCCTTAACATCCACAGAACACAACAACATCCGTCACTTCCACAAGATCGCAACATTAAAATAAAAAAGAACTTAGGCATTCAAGATAATGCAAACCTCACCATGAACTCTTATTCTGTCATCTTAAGTAAGGGAGCCTGTATGCAGCATTCTGTATTCATGATTATTGAAAAGTATTGAAAGAAGGAACCTGTATTGAGAATGAGAAGTTGTCGTCATAGCACAAAGCCCCTCCCTCAATATCACGGTCTCCGCCATGTTGGAAGGATACCGGCGGCAAAACAGGATTGTTTACATGTGTTGTTAAGAGGAGGTTCTCGCTATTCTGCACTGTTTTACCATGCCTGGAAGTTACTGCTGCATTAAAAACTGCTGCAGTACCTCACACGATACATATGGAAAACATAGGAACAATGGAATACATTTTTTTTTTTTTAGGTTACACCAAGCGCAAAACAGCAGTATTTGGAGATGCTCTCAAGCGGCATAGAGACCTGGATCATTTACCTCCATGCACACATATGGACATTGGGAATTATATTGTTTTTGGTTTAAGTTACTACACAATGCAGGAGTTTAAAAGCCACAAGTCTTTGGAAAGTTACGAGGCTTTCTGCTGTGGCTGGGTCCATCTACAGCAGGTGAAGAAAACAGCGTTGTACTGGCCAAAGTAAGTTTATTCACATGCGTTTTAGCGTATTGTAATTACATTGCATTTAGAATGCACTTCTTGACCAAAATGACAAAGTAATTAACTGCGACTGAACACTAGATTGTAACGAGATGTTCAATGTATACGAGCGTTTCCAACATGTTTTGATGTAGGCTAAAGCTGTGTATGTTTAGTTATAATTAGATTTTAACCCAATGACACACACTGTACCAGTTTTTTTTTTGTTGGGGGCTGCAAAGTGGACAAACCAGTTCTGGGTTAGCTAGGGTAGTTAAATGTGTGATTGCGAGATGTAGATGTCCGGGTTAGATTAAAGCCATTAACAGCGTGAATGCAAAGTGACTTACATTGTAAACACTATAATTCCCAATGTCCATATGTGTGCACAGAGGTAAATGGTCCAGGTATCTGTGCCGCTGCAGGGAGCTCGTATGGGTCGATATTTCAAAATCACAAAATCACTCTCACGGACCTTTTCCTGGACTGTGCCCAGCTGGTGGAATGACCTCCCAATCCCAATTCGTACAGCTGAGTCTTTACTAATTTTCAAGAAACGTCTGAAGACTCATCTTTTTCACCTGCACTTAACCTACTCACACCAGTACTTTTCATTTTCTTGTCTTTGTTCATTTAATTAAAAAAAAAAAAAAAAAAAAAATCCTGGCTATGCGTTCTATACTAGACTAACTGAGACTTGTCATGGCACTTGTATACTGTTGTTGTTCTCCTGTTGATCTGACTGCTTCTATTGTTCTCATTTGTAAGTCGCTTTGGATAAAAGCGTCTGCTAAATGATTAAATGTAAATGTAAATGTAAATTTAGGATGCATGAGAGCTTCTCCAAACACCGCTGTTTTGCGCTTGGTGTGAGCTTGTTCCTGTAAGGTCCCCTTTCTTTCACCTTATATTTTTGCATTGCTTTACTTTCTTTCACGTATTCGTAGATCCGTCTCGATCTGTTCCGCCGACAAATTAAATGCGCGAAAATGAAAGCGCTCTGAAATGTTTAGTCGCGCCTCTGTGAAGTTCTGAAGGCATTGCCCGTGGCAACAGATAGCGTATCCTGCCATCAGGGCCGACCGGCTCAGACCCCTCCCAAATCAACCCAAATCGGCACGTGACTCCTCAATCTCAATACAGCATGTGTACATAACTACTAACATTATAACTGTTTTGTAAGTTCTTTCTATATGTGTGATCAAAAATGATCAAAGGGGGGATTGAAAGATTATTTGTTTTTTTATTAACTTTGGTTGAATGTATTTGCAATCAACTGTAGGCAACTGTACTTTGTTCACAATAGTGTGAAACAACTGGCCCATATAATCACCATCTTAGGTCAACATCAGGTCAGTGAATGGGCTCTCCATGGGAGAGATCCTTTCAAGTCAACAAAAGGTTTCACTATCATTGGCTCTCCATGGGGTGTTATTGTATTGTTTGTAGCACATTTGTTAACAGATATAAAGGTCTGTTCTCACAGACAGTACTTTGGGTTAAGACTGTTTGAAGTATGACATGCTAACATCACTTCTGAAGAACTGCTACACTGCTACGTTTAATACATTATTCTCCCCACAAGAACTTTGGTCAAGCTTACTTATTTTATGTATTAGAGAAATCTAGTACATTGGCGAGCCACCCAAACTACTGCTCAGTCAAATACAGCAAAATCTAACAACAACATCACCATTAATTTCAGCCATGTTGTTATGGTATATTTCTCGGTACAACTCCCAATCCTCTGATTTAAAATTCCACTAAGGAAGTCTTTCCATACTTGTTTTTATTAAGTCTAATCCAATTGTACTACAAATAGGAAAATGATCACTACCAATAGCCCAATCACATCTTCAAGCTAAATTTTCTGACACTATTGTCAAATCTAGCACAGAACATTTGCATTCAGAGAGATTAACTCTTGTGTAGCTTTCATCATCAATGCACACTAGCTCTCCCCAGTCCAGCACATCTTCTATAATCAATCCATTATAATCAGTATTGGAACTACCCCATAGAGTACTATGAGCATTAAAAGCACCACACCACACCATTTTAAAATCCCAAATTCCTCCAATATTTTCCATCATATCCTTAGTTGGCTTGTCACATTGATTATAAAAATTAATTATCTTAATACTCTGATTTCCTTCCCATACCTCCACTACCACAGCCTCATACTCATTGTCTTCAACTTTCCTAAAACCTATACCTTTTTTTAATAAAGGTTGCTATTCCACCACCATTTCCTTTATTCCTGTCTTTCCTAATTGTCTCATACCAACTAATCTGAAAATTTAACTGTGGTTTAAGCCATGTTTCCTGAACACAAATAATATCTGGGGACACATCACAATTTGCTATAAAATGCTTAAATTCTTGCCCATTTGCAATTAAACTTCTTGCATTCCACTGCAAGATTACGAAAGCCATTATGATCCCCCACAATATGTCTGACTGTTTGTTGCTTGTGTCAAGAGTCTTTAATTTATCATGTCAACTGTTATGTTCTTCAGTTCCAAATGTTTTTCTGCAGCTCTAATGATTATCTTAATCCTTTCAGATCTACTTTCAGCCTGCGCTGAACAATTCACCACTTCTGCCACAAAAGCTATGAATGAAACTTTGTCTTCCATCAATTCAATTACTTTACTTGGTGTTGGTATCTAACAGAATCAGAATCAGAATCAGAATGAGCTTTATTGCCAGGTATGTTTACACATACGAGGAATTTGTTTTCGTGACAGAAGCTCCGCAGTACAACAGAATGACAGCGACAGAACATAAAACACATAATAAAAGAATAAAAAATACAAATATGTAGACAGTGAATGACAATATACAAATGACAATTGTAGGCAGGTATATTACAAAGTGAAGTTATGTATGTACATATATATTGTGTGCAAAATTTAAGTGTATACTAAGTATGTGTGTTAGATAAATAAAGTGTGTGTGTATATAAATATAAAGTGTAGTGTGTTCGCCATTATTGTCAGCTGTTCATACACTCTAAAAAACGCTGGGTTGTTTTTTCAACCCAACTGCTGGGTTGAGGCCGTTGGATAGGACTTTGGGATGTTTTAACCCAAGTTTGGGTTGAAAATAAGGTTTAAAAAAAAAATGTTTAACCCAGCGGGTCTGGGTTGAGGACGCGGACGTGAAGGAGAGCACGCACGTCACGTCAAGATCGTACGTGTCCAGTGCGAGCAGCCGCCATTTTCTCAGCGTGATAGAAGCGAGAAGCGAGTGAAAGACTATGGTAAGTAAATATTCAAAATGTAAAGTTATCTTTTATTGTTTACCCGGTTGTATGAAAGGCGGAAGGTTTTATGAAAGGCGGAAACATCTCGGTTACGTATGTAACCTTGGTTCCCTGAATAGGGAACGAGATGCTGCGGTGACGTCACCACGTATGGGAACACCTCTGGTGTGACGAATGTCTGAAGCCCTATACCATCCCGCCAATCCTATTGGCCAAATGGCGCATAGCACCACCCTGCGCATGCGCGCGCATGATATACCTGGGTGCAGCGCGCCATTTCGCTCAGATTTCATGACTGAAGATGAAGAGTTATCAAGGTACGGAACGGCCAGAACCGCAGCATCTCGTTCCCTATTCAGGGAACCAAGGTTACATACGTAACCGAGATGTTCCCTATCATAGGTCACTTCGATGCTGCGGTGACGTCACCACGTATGGGAACGATATACCAAAACGCCTGACGTACCTGATAACTGAGATCCGAGGAAGCAACTGCTCAAGCGGAGAGAACCCGGGAGCCAGGGGCCATCCTCACATCCAGACTGTAGGACTTGATAAAAGTGCTCGGTGAGGACCATCCTGCCGCAGCACAGATATCATCCATAGAAGAGCCACTGAGAAAAGCTTGAGAAGAAGCTACAGCTCGAGTGGAATGAGCCTTAACCCCTAAGGGCGAAGCGAGTCCGCGCGCCTCATAGGCCAAAGAAATTGCCTCCACCAGCCAATGGGACATGCGCTGTTTTGTAACTGCATGGCCCTTACTTTTATGTCCAAAGCAGACAAACAGCTGGTCAGATCCACGCCAAGGGGCTGTGCGATCCACATAAGTCTTTAAAGCTCTCACAGGGCAAAGACTTAGATCTCCTGACCCGGCCTCGGCAGGTGAAAAAGCTTCCAGAACCACTTGCTGAAAGCGAAAAGGGTTAGATGCGACCTTAGGAACATAGTTAGGCCTGGGCCGCAGCAGCACCTTCACAGAGCCTGGTGCAAATTCCATGCATGAGGGTGAAACAGAAAGAGCCTGTAAATCCCCAACTCTCTTGAGGGAGGATAAAGCCATGAGAAGAAGTGTCTTCAGTGTCAGGATTTTATCCGATACGGTCTCCAAGGGCTCAAACGGATGCCCTGACAAACCTAACAACACAATGGATAAATCCCATGAAGGAACTCGCACAGGGCGGAAAGGCCTCAGCCGTCGCGCACCCTGTATGAAACGAGAAACTAATGGATGACGCCCCACAGAGGCACCGCCTATGCATTCGTGGTAAGCTGAAATGGCTGCCACGTAAACCTTTAAAGTGGCTGGTGTAACGCCATCCGAGAAACGCTCCTGGAGGAACTCCAGCACTGAAGCCACTGGGCAGTAAACTGGATCCACATTATGATTACCACACCAGGCTGTAAACAGTCTCCACTTGAAAGCATATAAGCGTCTCGTAGAAGCTGCTCTAGAACTCAATATAGTCTCAGTAGCTTCAACAGAAAGACCGTGACATACTAACGCACTCCGCTCAGTGGCCACGCCCACAGTTTCCACAGATCTGGCCTCGGGTGCCAAATCAGCCCCTGTGCTTGTGATAATAAATCCTGTCTGATGGGAATCTCCCACGGAGAGCCCGCTAGCAGACTGATCAGATCCGCAAACCACGGCTGCGTGTGCCATCGCGGAGCCACCAGCAGCAGCTGTTCCACTCTGTCCCGGCGTATTCTGCATAATACCGCTGGGATCAAACGAATCGGAGGAAAAGCATACAGACTGGTCTTGGGCCAGCTGTGAGCTAACGCATCCACGCCCAGGGGCGATGGGGAGCGTAGGGAGAACCATAGCGGGCAATGCGTAGTCATGCTCGATGCGAATAAATCCACTTTCGCTTTGCCGAATATCCGCCATAAAAGATCCACCGTCTGGGGGTGTAATCGCCATTCTCCCTGTTCCAGAGCCTGTCTGGATAGCAGATCCGCTCCGAAATTCAATCGTCCGGGGACATGAATGGCCCGGATCGAGAGAAACTTGTCCCAAGACCACAGAAGAACACGCCTCGCCAGCCTGCACAGGGGGCGAGAGCGCAATCCTCCTTGATGGTTCAGATAAGACACAACCGCTGTGTTGTCCGATCTGAGCAGCACATGACGGCCGATCAGCAGATCCGCGAAATACTGGAGAGCCAGAAAAACTGCCAGTAATTCCAGTCTGTTTATATGCCAGCCGCGCTGAGCCGCTGTCCACACTCCGTGGGCTGGTCGCCCTCGACACACAGCTCCCCAACCAGTCAAAGACGCGTCCGTCGTGACAGTCTCTCGGAAAGCATAAATTCCCAATCGAACTCCTGACAGGAGAAATTCGGTTGACATCCAAATTTTTAGCGACATCACACACCGCCGTGTCACCGAAATCGTGCGATGCGGGAGACAACGGGGTGAAATATTCCGCCTTTTCGTCCACCACTGAAAGGGGCGCATTTGAAGCAATCCCAGACGAATCACGGGGGATGCTGCTGCCATTAGACCCAAGAGCCTGAGGCACAATCTCACCGTCACCGTGCGACCCGCTTTGAAGTGCCGCACGCATGACGCAATCGACTGAGCGCGCGGGAGAGAAAGCTTCGCTGTCATCGCGCGAGAGTCCAGATCTATTCCAAGAAAAGTTATCCGTTGAGAGGGAGTTAAAACACTCTTCAGCACAAGATCTCGGTGAGAGTGTGCTTGAGTCCGCGATTGCGCTAGCACCAGCCAATCGTCCAAATAATTCAACACACGAACGCCCTGGAGCCGCAACGGGGCCAGAGCTGCGTCCATGCATTTTGAGAACGTACGGGGCGCTAAAGCCAAGCCAAAGGGAAGAACGCGGTACTGATACGCTTTGCCCTCTAAAGCGAATCTGAGGAACTTCCTGTGTCTCTTGACGATCTGAATATGGAAATACGCATCCTTCAGATCGATCGTAATAAACCAATCGCTTGGTCGGATCTGAGACAGAATAGATTTCACCGTCAACATCTTGAATTTGCTCGGTCTGAGTGCAAGATTCAGACGGCGTAAATCCAGAATGGGTCGTAACCCGCCGTCTTTTTTTTTTTTTTTTTTTGGTACCACGAAATAACGGCTGTAAAAACCTGTCTCCATCTGAGAGGGGTGTACTTCTTCTATAGCCCCTTTGCTCAGCAGAGCTGACATTTCTTGTCGCAGCACCGCCATTTCCGTAGACTTCACCGTAGTGGGAAGAATTCCGCGGAAAGGAGGCGGGCCTTTCCGAAACTGAATGGTGTATCCGTGACAAACCGTGCGTAACACCCATTGAGGAATGCCGGGCAAGCGTTCCCACGCGGCCCGAAACAATATTAGCGGTTCCAAAACTTCCGCTCCCAGCAACGCCGTCATACGCGTTAAAACGACCGGACACGAAAAACCCGTGGTGTTCGTGCACCGGGGAAGCGTATGCGCCAGAGTCGTTGCGTTCCGTTGAGTATAATCCTGAAACGTGTCCACGGCAGGAATTAGGCCAACAGATGGAACATCGGGCTCTGCCGCTAGTGAAAAAGCGGCGGCTGTGTGAGCCGTCATAAACGGGCCGTTTGTGCAGGGTCCTTGAGTCGTCCCTCGAACTCCAAAAGCAGGATTGCGCAGAGTGTCTGAGGAAGCGTCTATTATTACGGCTCGATCCAATGTTGCTCGAGGCGCTGTTAGCGGCGAGACAATCAATGTTTGAGCATGGGGACTGCAATGAGAGTGTGGGATGCGCGAAAGCGGTCCGACAGCGCTCTCTAGCGGAGGGCACAGTCCCTGGCAAGCAGCAAAAAGATCAGGAGCTGCTATTCGGCACCCGAGAACGAGAGGCTTTAGCCGTCGAGGTCAGGTTCAATCGCTTACGTTGACGCTGGTGCGCCGGAGGCAAAAACCCTAGGGCCCCAGTCCTTACGAGGAGGCGCCATGGGTGTGGGTTCCTCTCGAGAGGCTGCTCGCTGGCGGTGAGAGGAGGTTGAGCGAGAACGCGCGGGCGCTTGCCGGCGTTCGACCTCCCTGGGTCTGCGGGGAATCAGCTGGCGGAAAGCGGCTGATTGCTGTTTCGCTGCCCTGAACTTCTCCACTACTGACGTGACAGCCTCACCGAACAATCCATCCCTGGAGACAGGGGCATCCATAAGGAAAGATTTATCCTTCTCCTTAATATCGGTGAGATTAAGCCAGAGGTGGCGCTCAACCGAAATCAAACCGGCCATAGTACGGCCCACTGCACGAGCGGTATGTTTGGTAGCGCGTAGCGCCAAATCCGTAGCTCTACGCAGTTCTTTAACTGCCTCCGGTGTGATGCCCTCACCTTCATCCAATTCCTTCAATAACTCAGCTTGGTAGGCCTGAAGGACCGCCATAGAGTGGAGCGACGCAGCCGCCTGACCAGCCGCCATGTAGGATTTACCCACCAAACTAGACGTGACTCGACACGCCTTCGAAGGAAGAAGGGGGCGAGACTTCCAAGCCGCGGCCGAACTAGGCGCAAGGTGTTCGGCGAGAGTCTCTTCCACCGGGGGCATCATAGTATAGCCATGGTTCGCCATATCAGAAACGGTGGCGAAATCCGCGGCCGCGGCGTTAGTAATCCGCGCCGAAAACGGCTGTTTCCAGGACCTCGAAACCTCCTGGTGGAGGTCCGGGAAAAAAGGCAAAGGCCTCCGGGGCTGTGTAGGTGTCCGACTGGTTAGAAAACGGTCGTCCAGCTTGGAAGAAGGTTGGGCCTCGGCCTTGTCAACCTCCCAGTCTAGCCCCAATTTACCCACCGCACGAGAAACCACATCCAACAGCTCACTGTAGGAGGGGGAAACACGCCTCTCCTGTCCGCTAGGAGGAAGAGGGCTAGTGTCAGTCGCGAAGTCCTCAGACCCCGAGGCCGCGGTGGATAAAACGTCGTCGTCATAGCGTCCACAACCGAAGGAGATGGCGGTGCATGCCTCCGGTGTGGGAAGTAAATCCTCATTAGAGAAGACGACGGGCTCAGTATAAGTTTTATTCTGCAGCAGGGTAGGGGAGAGCGAGCGATGTGGAGAATATTCCAGCGCTGCGCTGTCCACAAAATCCATGTCGCACGTGTCACCCCAGGCCCTCGCCTCGTGCGGTGCCTCGGCAGTCGCAGAGGTGACCTGACGGGGGTTAGACTCGAGGGCGACATTAGAGAAAACTTCCACCCTGGAGCGCAGTACTCTGAGCCGCAGGCCATCACAATGGGGACAGGAAGAAAGGCCGCTAAGCGCCGCCTGTGCGTGATGTAAACCAAGACATACTACGCACCTGTCATGAGTGTCCCCCGCCGTGATGTACCTGGTACATGGCTCCTTACATTTTCGAAAGCTCATCGCGTCCGCGAAGAGGAGTTAACACTGCTCGAAGAGATCGCTGGAGAACGCGAGACGATAGGGCACAGATGATTCGCTATTCCTGAAGGAATGAAATCTGAGCGAAATGGCGCGCTGCACCCAGGTATATCATGCGCGCGCATGCGCAGGGTGGTGCTATGCGCCATTTGGCCAATAGGATTGGCGGGATGGTATAGGGCTTCAGACATTCGTCACACCAGAGGTGTTCCCATACGTGGTGACGTCACCGCAGCATCGAAGTGACCTATGATAGGGAACAAAGGAGCTTAACGTTATATATATATATATAAAAAAACAGACGCGGTTTTCGCCTCAGACACGGAGGTCTTAACTGCCTCATGTAACGGTACTGAACGGAGGATGTACTTTTAATATAACGTCTGTGAATGTATTTTGTCATATTTACATAAGATTTTACATTATCTGTACTTTTTGAGGCGTTAACAGACGGTTATGGTCACGGTTACGCTCATGTGAATTTGTCTTTTTTTTTCGCGGTTAAACTGAATGTGTGTTTGTCTCCTAAAGGAAACGGCATTGTGTAGTAAAGACTAGCATAATTATTTTGAGGCTGTTGAAGTGGTAACTGTTAAAAGTATGTTTTACATGTAATATTTCAGACTTGTCCAGCTCCTGTCTTCATTGTCCTCGCGCTGAGAGTTAAAGACACAGAAGCTGTTTGTGTGAGGAGTCACAGACCTGTGTGAGGATGAGGAGGAGGTGTTCTTCTGAAGAGAGGGACAGACGGTTTAAGGAGAGTAAACTTCAGAATAACATCAAGTTATCTTTATTTTTACTAAGACTAAAATAATGTGTGTGTTTTTTTAGATGTTGCAATCCAGAGACAAGATAACTTCATTCTTTTGAGACTGATGTAAGTTAAGTTATTATTACTTTTTTAGAAAATTAATGTTTATGTTGTGTCCTGCCTGTTAACTTCACATTTTGATGCAAAAACAGTGTGATTTTATATATATATATATATATATGTCTGTCTGTATGTGTGTGTATATATATATATGTATGTATATATATGTATGTATATGTTAATATTTTATTGAAACCGTTGATGCCCCTCTTTGCAGAACTCAAACTAACTGGAGTTAAGGACACAGAAGTCTGCTTGTGTGAAGAGGAGGTTTTCTCAGCTTCTTCTGAAGAGAGGGAAAGATCGTTTAAGGCAAGTAAACTTCATAATTTCATGTTATCAGTTGTTGTTGTGTTTTACTAAGAGTAAAATAATGTTTGTTTTTTGTTTTTGTAGATGTTAAAAGCAAGAGACATGGGAGAGCATCATTCCTTTGAGATTTTATGTAAGTTATTTTTAGAAAATAAATTTTTCTGTTGTCTTCTGCCGGTTTACTTCACATTTTGATGCAACAACAGTGTGATTACTTGCTCATTTCATTAAGACCATTGATGTCTGTGTTTTTTATTGCAGAAATCAAACCAAGTTTGGAGTTGTCTTGTCTGATTTGGAGAGTCATCATTCTTGGTCTTCGCTCTTAGAGGTAAAGTTCACACAAAAAATCATTTACTTGCCCTCAAGTCATTCCAAACCTATAAGACTTTTGTCTGTCTTTACAACATAAATTAATATATTTTTAGTTTTCTCATAATATTTGTTAATCCATTTATAGTTTAGATAATCAGTATTTTCAAGCTTCATAAATATAGAGTTATTGTAGAAGTAAATTCTGATATTTATATATGAATACATCTTAAATTATATGATAGCAAACATGTATGTTCAAAATAAAATACTGGTCTCCCAGACCAGCAATGGAGGACACAAAAAGAGAATATTAAATATATTCATACGTTTTCCAAAAAATTAGCAGATTTTGTATGAGTCTGGAAAAACATGGGGAGAGTAAATTATGAACATTTTAATTATTTGGTGAACTAACGGTTTGAAGAGCAGCCCTCCACGTACATGAATATTGTGAGGTATATGAATGTCATGTCTGTTTTAATGTTTCAGTAAAGAAGCTTTCTGAAAGCAATATTTATTCAAACAATATCACCTGTCCTCACACTAGTGCTGCCATTATAGACTTCATGAGAGCTGTGATAGACAGACATTAAACAACCACACAAAGTGTTGAAACTTTAACCGATTATTTACCTATCCTTACGGATGTGAATACACCTTTACCTGAAAATCGATAGTTTAATTAAATGTTTAATTTTTTCAAATGTGTTTCTCTTAGGCCACTGATGAAGAACAGGCGTTGACTGGGATGAATCCTGGTCAGAGAGGAGAATCTTCTTTCCCCTAAACTGATGCAGCGTTGGTTTTAAAGGAGGACGCTGCCCTGGATGGAGGTAGAAGATGTCACATGCTGTGCTGATGGGGCTTCTTCATGATTACATCAGTTATGCTAAACAGATCATGAAAATTGACTGTGATGCATGATCTGTATTAATGGACTATGAAACAAACTGTAAGTGTATAATTAAAAAAAAAAAAAAAAAGTTAAATGCTTTTTCTGTGTTGTTTAGTAGAAGAGTTTACACTCTGTCATTCATACACCTGCTCACATTCTTTCACACACACACACACGCGTCTGTTAAATGTTATAATATCAAAGTTAATGTTGTGATTTATTTGTGTACTGTCATGCCAGAATAGTTGGTAAAGAACCTAACTAATTGTAAATTTATTGTATGTGTTTTCGTATATTTTTATACAATATATACAAATGAACAAAGTCCAATTTGATCTTAAGTTATATTCATCAAATGTTCAATGCTTTGTTTATGAACTCTGTAGCTGTTAATGCCATCCTTTTCTGCATTTCTTCTAACATGTTACTTTTTGACTTTTCTCTTGTTTTTAATAAATATTTTCCTTTTGGTAATTATTATTTGTGTGTAAAAGTGATATTTAAAATGAACAACATTTGTAGGTTTAATGCCTAGCTCAATTTGGGTTAATTTTAACGTAGAAATGCATTGTTTCCCCACATGGCTGCACTCTGCGAGTTCATTTTCTGCCAGCAGGAGGCGCTAAGAGCGGGAGAGGTAGGTTTCTCCGGTAACGGCTGCAGAGCGGTGCTGAGCTCACAAACGCTGCCTTATCAAGCACATGCGAAATTATATCGAACATTTTCTAAATACAGTAGTTTTCCTTCTGAAATACAGTGATAAAAAACACCCGCTCTGGTTTTTGAAACCCTGCAATATAGTCATTTTAAACCATAAAAAATGGCAACCCAGCAGGCTGGGTTAAATATGACAACCCAACTGGTTGGGTTAAAATAACCCAGCGCTGGGTTCGTCCCTTTTTGACCCAGCGCTGGGTTGTCAAAATAACCCAAATTGGGTTGTTTTCAACCCAGCAGTTTTTAGAGTGTAAGATGGATTGCCTGAGGGAAGAAACTGGTCCTGTGTCTGGTCGTTCTAGTGCTCAGTGCTCTGTAGCGTCGACCAGATTGCAACAGTTCAAAGAGGGAGTGTGCTGGATGTGAGGGGTCCAAAGTGATTTTGACAGCCCTTTTTCTCACTCTGGATAAGTACAGTTCTTGAATAGATGGGAGGGTTGAACCGATGATTCGCTCAGCAGTCCGGACTACCCTCTGTAGTCTTCTGAGGTCAGATTTAGAAGCTGAGCTGAACCAGACAGTTACTGAAGTGCAGAGGATGGATTCAATGATGGTGGAGTAGAACTGTTTCAGCAGCTCCTGTGGCAGGTTAAACTTCCTCAGCTGGCGGAGAAAGTACAACCTCTGCTGGGCCTTTTTTACGATGGAGTCAATGTGAATGTCCCACTTCAGGTCCTGAGAGATGGTGGTTCCCAGGAACCTGAATGACTCCACTGCAGTCACAGGGCTGTTCATGATGGTGAGTGGGGGGAGTGCAGGGGGGTTTCTCCTGAAGTCCACGATCATCTCCACTGTTTTGAGGGTGTTAAGCTCCAGGTTGTTGAGACTGCACCAGACAGCCAGCTCTTTTACCTCCTGTCTGTAAGCAGACTCGTCACCATCCTGAATGAGGCCGATGAGTGTGGTGTCATCTGCAAACTTCAGGAGCTTGACAGAGGGGTCCTTAGATGTGCAATCGTTGGTGTACAGGGAGAAGAGCAGTGGGGAGAGGACACAGCCCTGGGGAGCTCCGGTGCTGATTGAACGGGTGCTGGATGTGTATTTTCCCAGCCTCACTAGCTGCTGCCTGTCTGTCAGGAAGCTGTTGATCCACTGACAGACGGAGGTGGGCACGGAGAGCTGATTTAGTTTGGGCAGGAGGAGGTTTGGGATGATCGTGTTGAAGGCCGAGCTGAAGTCCACAAACAGGATCCTCACATAAGTCCCCGGTCTGTCTAGGTGTTGCAGAACATAATGCAGTCCAATGTTTACTGCATCGTCCACAGACCTGTTTGCTCTGTAGGCAAACTGAAGAGGATCCAGCAAGGGCCCAGTGATGTCCTTCAGGTGGGCCAGCACCAGTTTTTCAAATGACTTCATGACTACAGACGTTAGAGCCACAGGCCTGTAGTCATTTAGTCCTGTAATTTTGGGTTTCTTAGGGATGGGGATGATGGTGGAACGTTTGAGGCATGAAGGGACTTCGCACAGCTCCAGCGATCTGTTGAAGATCTGTGTGAAGATGGGGGCCAGCTGGTCAGCACAGGATTTCAGACAGGCTGGTGTAACACAATCTGGGCCTGGTGCTTTTTTCCTTTTCTGCTTCCGGAAGACCTGGCGCACCGCATCCTCGCTGATCTGAATTGCAGGTGTGGGGGAGAGGGGGGATGCAGGAGGTGAGAATGGTGAGAGTGCTTGATTGGAGAGGTGTTCAGGATGGGTTGCAGGAGCTGTTAATGGTGTGAACGGTAGTTTGGAGAGGCATTTGGGGCTGGTTGCAGGAGTTGTGAAGGGTGTGAATGGTTTTGTGGGGAGGCGTTCAGGGCAGGTGATGGGTGTTCTTTCAAACCTGCAGTAAAACTCGTTCAGATCGTTTGCCAGTCGTTGATTCTCTACGGTGCTGGGGGGTGGTGTCTTGTAATTGGTGATCTTCTTTAGACTTTTCCACACTGATGCGGAGTCGTTGGAAGTGAACTGAGTCCTTATTTTTTCAGAATAATTCCTCTTTGCCACTTTGATCTCCTTTTCCAATGTGTATTTAGCCTGTTTATACAAGACATTGTCCCCCTTCACGTAAGCATCTTCTTTGGCCTGACGGAGCTGTCTGAGTTTTGCAGTGAACCACGGTTTGTCATTATTGTAAATTAGTTGCGTCTTTGTAGGAATACACATATCCTCACAGAAACTGATGTATGATGTTACTGTCTCTGTGAGTTCATCCAGATCGGTGGCAGCAGCTTCAAAAACACTCCAATCAGTGAGGTCAAAACAAGATTGTAAATCCTGCTCTGCTTCATTAGTCCATCTTTTTACAGTCCTTGATACAGGTTTAGCTGATTTTAGTTTTTGCCTGTAGGACGGTATAAGATGAACCAGAAGGTGATCAGAACGTCCCAAAGCTGCTCGTGGAACAGAGTGAAATGCATCCTTTATTGTGGTGTAACAGTGATCCAATATATTACTGTCTCTTGTGGGACATGTAACATGCTGTCTGTATTTTGGCAGTTCACGGGAGAGATTGGCTTTATTAAAGTCCCCGAGAATGATTAAAACAGAGTCCGGGTGTTGTTGTTCTGTCTCTGTAATCTGATCAGCGAGTTTCTGTAAAGCTGAGCTCACGTGCGCTTGCGGATGGATGTAAACACTGACCAGAATGAACGAGTGAAACTCCCGCGGCGAATAGAACGGCTTGCAGTTAATGAAGAGTGTTTCGAGATTTGAGCAGCACGTCTTCTTTAACACAGTTACATCTGTACACCACCGTTCATTGATGTAAAAGCATGTCCCGCCGCTGCGCGATTTCCCAGTAGATTCTGATTCGCGATCCGCTCTGAACAGATGAAAGCCCGGCAGATGGAGCGCGCTGTCCGGTATGGTGTCATTCAGCCAGGTTTCCGTGAAACACAGAGCTGCAGAGTGTGTGAAATCCTTATTAGTCCGAGAAAGCAGAAGGAGTTCGTCCGTTTTGTTGGGTAGAGAGCGGAGATTTGCCAGATGGATGCTAGGCAACGGCGTTCGAAATCCGCGCTTCCTGAGTCTGACGAGCGCTCCCGCTCGCTTCCCCCGTCTGCGCGTCCTGAAGCGCTTGATCAGCACCGCTGCTCCTCCGATAACAACGTTCACTAAAACATCTGAATAATTGAAATCCGGGAAAACATCTTGTGGTGCGTTCTGCCGAATGTTCAGCAGTTCTTCCCTGGTGAAACTGATGGCAGGAATATAACTTAAGACAGGACAAACTAACAAAAACACAAAAACATATGCGGAGCTCGTCACGGAGGCAGCCATCCTGTATCGGCGCCAGCGATGTAAAGGATGGCTGGTTGTGGTTGTGGTTGTGTTAGGATACAACCACAACTTGGTTGTGGTTGTATCCTAACAGGGACCTCCTCTACTATGCTTGCTTTGGGGGTTTATTTTACTTTTTTAAGTGCTTGAGCATATGATATTTCTTCTTCCATTCTTACGTTTTGAACCTTAATTGCATCTTTCCTTACTTCACAACCTCTATAAGCTGCACTGTGCTCCCCCCCACCCCCCACAATTACAGCATTTTGGGGTTTTACCTTGTCCGCATTTAACATACTCATGATCGCCTCCACATCTTGCACATCTTTGTTTGACTCTACATACAGCAGCCACATGTCCATATTTTTGGCATTTGAAACACCTTAATGTTGGAGGAATGTATAATCTGACTCCATAGCTGACAAATCCCAAAAATAATCTTTCTGGTCATTTGGAATCATCACAGGCCAATATAACTGAAAGACTTTCAGTTTTCTCATTGTTTCTGAAACATTTCAATCATCTTACTTCCTTAAAGGGGGGGGGGGATGCTATTTCATGCATACTGAGTTTTTTACACTGTTAAAGAGTTGGATTCCCATGCTAAACATGGACAAAGTTTCAAAAATTAAGTTGTACGTTTGAAGGAGTATTTTTGTTCCCAAAATACTCCTTCCGGTTTGTCACAAGTTTCGGAAAGTTTTTTTCGAGTATGGCTCTATGTGACGTTAGATGGAGCGGAATTTCCTTATATGGGTCCTGAGGCACTTCTGCCGGAAGAGCGCGCTCCCGTATAGCAGAGCACTGAGAGCACAGACATTCACTGACCAGAGCGAGAGCGTCGCCAAATGTCACAAAAGAAGTGTATTTTGGTTGCCAGGGCAAGACAACCCTGCACAGATTACCAAAAGAGAAACAGCATTAAGGGACCAGTGGATGGAGTTTATTTTTACAGAGCATCAACGGAGTTGTGCAAGTGTTTGTGTTTGTTCCATGCATTTCAAAGATGCTTGTTTTACAAACAAGGCATAGTTTGACGACGGATTTACGTATCGTTTATTTCTTAAGGATGATGCAATCCCAACGAAAAAGGGTCACGATCGTGTGTTGGAACCGCAGGCGGTGAGTAAAACTGCTTCAAATATCTCTGCCTCCTTGTTAGTGCGTCCCCTCCCATGCTGGAGACCCGGGTTCGAGCCCCGCTCGGAGCGAGTCGTTGCAGCTGCTGCTCTCGTTCAGTTTCAGCCTCGGGATCTGATTCTGGATCATAAATAAACGGCTGAATCTGACTGTAAGCCATGGCTTGTTTTGGATGATGATTTTTTCCTCAAGGTAATGTCAGCTTCCGAACACTATCAACTCAAAAGCCTACTGGCGCTCATGATTCTTTAGCTCCGCCCACACGTCACGCCTCCAGCGGCTGGTGTTTTCCCGGGAAAAATCGGTACAGACTATCTTTCTCTTATGAATATAATAAAACTAAAGACTTTTTGGAGTTATGAAGGATGCAGTACTACTCTGTAGGTACTCAAGATTAACAGGATATTGAGTGAAAACGAGCATTTCACCCCCCCTTTAACTGCTGCTCCCTTTACACTTCTTTTAATCATCTCATCTGAAAGATCTAAAGGAAATCCAGATATTACACCTCTACTCCAGTTTCTCTCTTCTGGAATTGAGCATTCTATTTTATGTCTAATCATTGATTTAATTCCCAAAGCTGCTGTTTGTTGCCTACTATCTTTACAAAACAACAACAGTGTTCCATCCTTCATAGATTTTATATTCTCTACAATATATTCTCGTGGCCTAATAGTTAGAGGGTTGGACTCCCAATCGAAGGGTTCTAGTCTCAATACCACGACTTAGGTGCCCTTGAGCAAGGCATCGAACCCCCAACTGCTCCCCGGGCGCCACAGCATAAATGGCTGCCCACTGCTCCGGGTGTGTGCTCACAGTGTGTGTGTGTGTGTGTGTGTTCACTGCTCTGTGTGTGTGCATTTCGGATGGGTTAAATGCAGAGCACAAATTCTGAGTATGGGTCACCATACTTGGCTGAATGTCACTTCACTTCACTTCACTACAACCCCAACACTTTCTTTATTTGCTTTTGTAAGTTTCAAAGGGTTGATGTTACTCACAGTGTCGGTAGCAAACTTTATCATGACTTTATATTCCTTCTTCTTCCTTTGTTCCAGTTGACATCCCTTGTCACTTTCTGTGTCTGAAATTAAATCACGACTTTTTATCCTTTTCTTTGTTTTAACTATGTTCCACCCTAAATTTGAATTTCCCTCACTATCTTCCTCAATCCTATCATCCTCCATTTCCAAACGCTTCCAGAATCTACGTCAGTTCCTACCATCCGTACACCAGTCACAATCCAGCCGTTTGCCAACCAGTCGCCGACAGCTCCTCAGCGCCTCCTCTCAACCTTCAACCCCACAAATGAAGTTAATTAGAAGCACGCACTTCCTGGGGGTCGAGCAAACTGCACAGACTTAAACTGAGCTTGATGACGTAGATGCCACATGAGCAACCTGTCTGACAGTTGTAAGTCTTCTAATCCCTGTGCCAAGAGAAATCTGAATCACCCATCGAATCTTGCAGACGTTTTTGAACAATTTTGTCCCGTCATTTATGGATTCTCTATGGGCTTCTCCCTTGACTTTATGCCTCCAAGCCCCCCCATAGGCTCATAGACAGTAAAAGATTGCCTGCGAGCTTTTCCTCCTGTCCATATGGTAATTACTCTAATGTGCGACAGAGAGTCGCAGGTTATGATGCAATCATTAGCCTATTTTTACAAAAACTGCTTCTAAGGGGCCACAACGTGAGATACAAGGTAATGGAGCCTATTATACATTTTCTTGTTTCTTTAGAAATGATGAATGGAAAAATGGAGTCTTTAAACGACTCAGATGTAAAGTTATTCACTGTCAAAGTGACGCCAAAATGAATGGGAGTCAATGGAATGCTAACAGCAGGTGGGGACCGCTAGCCAATGGAGACACCCAGGGATGCTTCAATAAAATATGAAACCCTGCCCCCCTGAAGCTGAAGCATTGCTTGTTAACTTCCGGTTTGGATCTCTCTTGTTCGGCGCGAGACTCGCTGCTGCCACCGCTCCACAGCGACACCCGCCGGTGACATCGCGTTACAACCGTGTGTGTGTGTGTGTGTGCGTATGATCTTAAGTGCATATATTAATTATTAGATGTAATATGCCACAAATCACAATAATGTCTAGAGATGACAAACACATAGCATTAATATGATTTCACTTTATTTAGATGAATACAGGTGGATAAAATTGCTAAACTTAAAATAAGCAAAATAAAAATTAACACAATTAAAGTAACTCAGTTATATCAAACAAATGAATAACAAATGCATAAACACAATAAGAAATGTTTGATTACACAGATCAGAAAACTCAAAGTCCAAAGACTCTAAACACGTTTTGATCTGCATCTCTTATAGTTCAATACTGTAGTGAATGCAATTGTCTAAACATAAAGGAAAAGTGTACATTACAAAAATCAAGGAATAGATAGTTATATAATAAACTAGAAATGACTGAAACAGACAATAGTGAAAAACAATTATATCAGAAAATCAGACATGCACAGGTCACATGTAACAATTTGTAAAAGTTTCCCGTTAGAATGTTCAGAGAACATTTAAACATAACATTCTTGTTTGCGAAATGATACAATTAATTGTTCCATTAACTTTTAACATAACCAAATGTTTGAAACCTTTTAATGACTTAATGGGCATGTTCTTTAATGTTTTTTTTTCCAATTATTTATTTTTATTCTTTTTCAAAAAAATGTCCTTCATATTAAACATTAGTAATGTTGTGAATGATCTCAGATCTGTTTTTTGTTTTTCATGGATGCTTTTTAAAGAATCCTTCTTTGGCATTCTCAAGGAGGACATTAATAATAAAAAACTAAATAACTAAATAAACTGGGGTCTCATTTATAAAAGAGATGGATTTGATCCTAATTTCAATCGGAATTTAAAAAACAAAACAAAAAAGAATGATATCTTCTGTGGCTAATGGAACAGAATGTATATGTATATATAACACTTCAGAATATACCGTCGCTTCATGGGGCCATTATGTGATACTTTTTTTGTGTCTTGTTTTTAAAGCTTGAAGTTGTTCGCTCTTCACTTATTCGCGGTTGGCCTATATCTTGATTTCACTGGATGGAGCAGCGGGTCAGAACCACAGCTTTGGCGACTCCAGTAACCACCCAAACGAAACTCCATCCTTCTGCAGCCAACAATTTGGTTAATAACCCTGCTGCAAATCCAGTTTCCACCACTGGAGCTGCAGGGAACAGGAACAGTAAGAGAGCGGGTGCAAATGAAGCCCCAATCCCCAACATAAACATGGTCAGCATAAATAGCATTTTATTATAATCTGGAGTAGGAAGATTATTCTGTCCTCCTTCGCTCATTCTCCTCTGCTCCTCTTCTTGGATCCAGATCTCCAGGTCATTATGTTCCCGCTCTTCTCTTTCCTTTCTCTCTCTCTCCTCCTCCATCCATCTTTCCTCCAGTCGTCCCATGTTCTCCATCTCCGTCTGCAGAGACTCTATGAACCGTCTCAGTCTTTCTGGAATCGGTTGCACATTCTGTTGTTCCTTCTTTATATCTGTCTCAATCTGATCAATCCTGCGTTGAATGCGTTTCTTTCCTTGTTCCGTTTCTTGCCTCTCTTCATTAATGTAAGCTAAAAAGTCATGCCAACGAGCATCAGCCATTTTTCTGACTTCCTGCTTTACTTTCCCCATTCTTTTAGCCATTTCTGCTTGTATTCTATCTTTTATTATCTTCTGGGCATTTTGCATTACTTCTGTAACTTCATTAGTGAAGTGACGATTCTGATTCATGACCAACAGCTCATCTACTTTCTGCAGGAGTCGACTCACTTGTTTTGGGTTTGTAAGGTTTGTGTTGTCAAAGGCCACGAAACGCCTCCCAAATCTCTTCACGAGGTCTTGAACTTTTCGATTTTGTTTTGAAACGAAGCTTTCGATGGGTTCTCCTCTGAGTCTGTCGGCGTGTGAGAATATCAGGATGCTGTGATTGCTGATGTCCTCACGAAACATCTCCAGAATCATGTCTACGGTGCGCTGCTGCTCCTCTGTATATCGCTCTATTGGAATAATGAGCAGAAATGCATGAGGACCAGGAGAACTCATGGCCAGGCAATGAATTGCTTCTTGTTTTAATTGTTCTTCTGTTAAGTCCGTGTCAAAAAACCCAGGTGTGTCCACAAGAATGAGATTTCGTCCTTCCACCGTTCCACACGCTCTCTTGCACTCTTTCGTGACTGAACCCATGCTCAGTTCATCATTAAAGCATCTGTTTCCCAGGATGCTGTTTCCCGTTGCACTTTTCCCTGCACCGGTTTTTCCCAGCAGAACCAGTCTCAGTTCATTCAGAGCTGGATTTACTGTGAGCGGATCGCTGCCAGGTGAACCTCGTATCATCGTGTTTGGAGGAATCTGAGTTTGAGAGGGAGAACAAACATTTTGGGTGTCTCTGTTTCCCCCGTTTGAGCTTCTGTTGGACCGCTGCCTGCGGTGACCTGCTCCTGAGGAAAAAAGTGTTTGTTGTTGAGAGAAATGGCATTGATAATCATTTAATACAGTTAGATTTTAAGTTTCTCTAGTAATCCAATTCCCATCTTTAAGAGAATTATAATAATGCACTTGCCTGAGGAAACTATCTTTATAAAATAAACCTTATTTGTGCATAAGACAAGACTAAAACTCAGACCCAGGCCATGCTTTAAAAGTGGTCTAGACGATCTGTCGTGCTCAGAATAATGGACAGCTTATTGGAGACATTTATTTAGTTTACTGTGAAAGATGTGTAGCCCATATGGGAATCTATTATGTTTTTTCTTTCTTTTTTGATTTATGTAAAGCTGTAAATCTGTATCAAGTTAAAATGTACTGTAGAAAAATGTGCTTGGAGATAACCTTAACTGCTGGGTCTGTAATTTTTATTTTCTTTATGTGATTGGGTACTTTGTGAAGAATAACCTATCAGGTAAAAGGATATGAAGGAAGGGCGGGGTAAGACAACTCTCTGAAAGTGTGAATTGTGTATACAAATGTGTGTTTTATAGTTCATCTCGAGGATATTAGAGTGGACTTTGAACTGAGTTAATGCTGGCTTAGTGTGACCGCGAAGTTAAAGTATGTCACAGATGTGAACAGGAGAACCACTGGCGGCGAGCCATTACATTTTACGTGAACTGACTAAATCATACCGTTTGAAAAGGAGAACGACAATGGATGTTGTGTTCATGTTATGTTCATAAGACTTCGACTGGAGTCGCACCCGCTGTTGAATGGAGTGAGAGGATACCGTGTTGAGAAGCTGAGCTGCTGGATGAAAATACCCGACAGCTGCTGAGCGCGTCTCGCGACCGATGGATTTCGTGTAGACACCTGACGGACTTTAACTGATCCTGATCACAAAGAACAACATTTTCTCAAAAGGACCTGTTTATTTTATTTAATTTGTGGCTCAATTGAGTGAAGTGGCCGTGTGTTTTTGGCCTTTACGATCCTAAGCAGCAAAACAGGCCTGCAACAGAAACTATGGGGGATATTTGTGACGATTGTGTATCCAGAGAGACACAGGGAGAGCGAGAGATCCAATTGCAGATGTCTTTATTATAGGGTAATCCAAATCGTAGTCAGAAACAAGCAAAGGTCAACACCAAAATGACAGTCCAAAATAAACAAACAAAATGAAAGGAACAGGAAAGGGGACTCGGGAAATGAGAGGACTCGGAGGACGAGCAGACTGGGAAGAATCTCTGGGAACGAGAATGCTGGATACATGAAGGGTAAGGACTCCATATAAACAACAGGAAAAGAGTGGAATTTATAGGGAGGCTAATGACAATAAAGTGACTGCACCTGATGCAATTAACAGTAGGGCAATTACTGTGATGACAGGACAAGACTAGAGGAATTCTAGTGCCTACGGTGAAGTGCCTAAGGGGAAGTGAGCCCACTAGTGGACACCCAGGAAAACAGAGACTAGAAGCATGACATTACCCCCTCCTCCACAGAGCAGCTGCCAGATGCTCCACCCGAACACAAGGGAAAACCAAAAACACAAAGAGACCAGGAGGGAGGTGGAGCGGCGGAGGACCAGGGGGAGGGATGGAGGGCCAGGTAAAATGGTGAAAACAGAGACAAGAGAACCAGGTACAATGGGAAAACAGAGACAAGAGAAGTGCAACACAAAACAAGGAGTCCAGGACGGTGGTGGACCGGCGGAGGATCAGAGAGTTCGACTGAGACATGACGAGACTCTGGAAGTTCTGCAGAGGCGAGGAGAGACTCTGGTAGATCTGCCGAGCTGAGGGGAGACTCTAGTAGTTCAGCAGAGCCGTGGAACGGCTCTGGTAGTTCAGCAGAGGCGTGGAGAGGCTCTGATAGTTCAACAGAAAAATTATGAGACTCTGGTACTGCCATGGTGTTTCTACTGGGTTCCAGAAGATCAATGCTGACTTGAATCTGCTCATGAAGATTATTGGTGACTTGCATTTGTTCATGAAGATCAATGGTGACTTGCCTTTGTTCATGAAGATCACTGGTGACTTGAATTCTCCCATGAAGAACCCCGGTGACTTGACTCGGTCCTTGAAGGTCACCGGTGACTTGACTCTGTCCCTGAAGATCACCGGTGATTTGACTCTGTCCTTGAAGATCACCAGTGACTTGACTCTGTCCTTGAAGATCACCAGTGACTTGACTCTGGCCTTGAAGATCACCAGTGACTTGACTTGACTCTGAAAGGTCAACGTTGACTAGCCTTGACTCTGGAAGGTCAATGGTGAGTAGTCCTGACTTTGGAAGGTCAATGGTGACTAGCCTTGACTCTGGAAAGTCCACGGTAACTAACCCTGACTCTGGAAGGTCAATGTTGACTAGCCCTGATTCTGGAAGGTCAACGGTGACTAGCCCTGATTCTGGAAGGTCAACGTTGACTAACCCTGACTCTGGAAGGTCAACGGTGACTAACCCTGACTCTGGAGGGTCAGTGAGCAACTGATTCGACTCTGGAGGGTCCACGAGCACCTGATTCGACTCTGGAGGGTCCACGAGCACCTGACTCGACTCTGGAAGATCAACAGGAGCTAGCCCTGACTCTGGAAGGTCAATAGTGACTGACCCTGACTCTGGAAAGTCGATGGTGACTAGCCCTGACTCCGCAAGGTCGACGGTGACTAACCCTGACTCTGGAGGGTCCACGAACACCTGACCCGACTCTGTAGGGTCCACGAGCATCTGACTCGACTCTGGAGGGTCAACCGGAACCTGACACAACTCTGGAAAATCAACAAGCACCTGACTCGACTCTGGAAGGTCAACAGGAACTAGCCCTGACTCTGGAAGGTCAACGGTGACTAACCCTGACTCTGGAAGGTCAACGGTGACTAACCCTGACTCTGGAGGGTCCACGAACACCTGACCCGACTCTGTAGGGTCCACGAGCATCTGACTCGACTCTGGAGGGTCAACCGGAACCTGACACAACTCTGGAAAATCAACAAGCACCTGACTCGACTCTGGAAGGTCAACAGGAACTAGCCCTGACTCTGGAAGGTCAACGGTGACTAACCCTGACTCTGGAAGGTCAACGGTGACTAACCCTGACTCTTGAGGGTCCATGAGCACCTGACTCGACTCTGGAGGGTCCACGAGCACCTGACTCGACTTTGGAGGGTCCACGAGCACCTGACTCGACTTTGGAAAGTCAACTGGCACCTGACTCGAATCTGGAAGGTCAACAAGAATCTGACTTGATTCTAAAGGATCAACTGGAACATGACTTGACTCTGGATGGTCAACAGGAATCTGACTCAACTCTGGATAGTCAACTGGAACCTGACTCAACTTTGGAGGGTTAACTGGAACCTGACTCAACTCTGGAGGGTCAACAGGAATATGACTCAACTCTGGAGGGTCAACCGAAACTGACTCAACTCTGGAGGGTCAACTGGAACCTGACTCAACTCTAGAGGGGCAACGGGAATATGACTCGGCTCTGGAGGGTCAACCGGAACCTGACTCAACTCTGGAGAGTCAACGGGAACCTGACTCAACTCAGGAAAGCCCACTGTAGCTGCCATCCTCTGCAGTGGCTCCGGGCTGGCGGCCACCTTGTGCAGTGGCGCTGGGTTGGTGGCCATCTTGTACTGTGGTGCTGGTTCAGCAGACGTGACGTGAACAGTCTCTGGATCAGCAAACGTGACGTGAACACTCCTGGGAATCTCTAGGATTTTTGACAGCATGGAGAAATAATCCAAAAACGTCTCAGCGGCCATCTTGGGCGTTGGTGCTGAGCAGGCATCCATCTTGCCTCGTGGTGCTGGGCTGATGACCATCTTGTGCAGTGTGACTGGACCTGCGGCCATCATGGGCAGTGGTGCGGGACCGGTGGCCATTCTGCGCAGTGGCTCTGGGCTGGTGCCCATCTTGTGCTGTGACGCTGGGCTGGCGTCCATCATGCCTAGTGGCGCTGGTTTGGTGGCCATCTTGTGCTGTGGTGTTGGGCTGGCTTCCATCTTGCCTCGTGGTGCTGGGTTGGCGGCCATCCTGTGCAATGGCGCTGGGTCGGCGGCCATTCTGCGCAGCAGCGCTGAGCTGAGCTGGCGGCCATCTTGTGCAGCGGCACTGGGCCGGCAGCCATCTTGTGCAGCGACGCTGGCTTGGCAGACTTGCGCCTCCTTTCCCCTCTCCGTCCACAATGGTGAGATGGCGGCTCCCATCCGTTCCTCCCGAACCCAGGGTCGATGGGGGGCCATACTGGAGAGAGATTCCGGACCTCCTCACGACCACTCATTCCTGAGCGATCTCCCCTGGTCCCATGAAACACGACCAGGCGGGTACCCTCGAAACCATTCCTCTCCCGCTCGGTGACTGGGGAGGAAATATGAACAGACATAATGCTGGATCTCAGTGATGGAGTCCTTCTGTGACGATCGTGTATCCAGAGAGACACAGGGAGAGCGAGAGATCCAATTGCAGATGTCTTTATTATAAGGTAATCCAAATCATAGTCAAAAACAAGCAAAGGTCAACACCAAAAAGACAGTCCAAAATAAACAAACAAAAGGAAAGGAACAGGAAAAGGAGCTCGGGAAACGAGAGGACTCGGAGGACGAGCAGACTGGGAAGAATCTCTGGGAACGAGAATGCTGGATACATGAAGGGTAAGGACTCCATACAAACAACAGGAAAAGACTGGAATTGATAGGGAGGCTAATGACAATAAAGTGACTGCACCTGATGCAATTAACAAGAGTGCAATTACTGTGATGACAGGACAAGACTAGAGGAATTCTAGTGCCTTCGGTGAAGTGCCTAAGGGGAAGTGAGCCCACTAGTGGACACCCAGGAAAACAGAGACTAGACAGCGTGAAATTATTTTATTTATTTGCCGACTTAGAAACGTTTTTATTTTTTCCCTTTGATACTGTTGATTTATACATAAATGTCATTTTGAAAAAGGGAATCACACACTTGTGTTTCGACAGAAGCTTTATTGAAAAGAATACATTTTATATTTTAGATTTTTTTATTTTCTTCTTTTTGCCTTTGAAGACATTCAAGTAAATTCAAGTCTGATTTAATTTTTTGTTGTTTTGTGGTAATTCATTTTACTTACAAATTTAATTCAGTAAAACACAGTTACAGGAAGGGCAATTACAGATGCATAGCATAAAAAAAAGCTTGAAATAAACATAACCTTTACATCAAAGCTTTTTTCAGAAACAAAAAAAAAACAGATGTTGAATTTGTACAAAATACAAGAACTTCATCTGTTTAAATAAATATAATTGTCCAAATAACTAAATGAATGATACTTTAACAATTAAACTCATGTAATAGGTTAGTTACAGTACCTTGGTTGATCATGTCGTGTAGTTTGGTTTCTCAGTTCAGTATTAACCCTTGCTGTGAGTGTGTGTCACCTTTGTAATGATGTTGGACTAGTTTTATGAGAGGCAGGACTTCTGCAGAAACGAAACTGAGCACGATCAGATGCTTAATAAAAATGAATATATATATTTATCTACAAGATATATACAAGATCAAGGAGGATCACTCCTGCAGATATAGAGGATGTACGTAGACACTTGAAGGATTTGTTAGAGGCAGGGATAATCAAGGAGTCTAGGAGCCCATATGCTTCTCCTATAGTAATTGTTAGGAAGAAGAATTGCAAAATCTGAATGTGTCTAGAGTACAGAACCCTCAACAGTAAGACTATACCTGATCATTATACAACCCCACGGATTGATGACGCTCTAGATTGTTTAGCTGTAAGCAACTGGTTCTCTGTATTAGACCTTTGAAATGGGTATTAATCAAATAGCCATGTCTGAACAGGATAAAGAGAAAACAGTCTTTATCTGCCCGTTAGGGTTTTATCAATTTGAGAGAATGCCGCAGGGGGTCACGGGGGCCCCTGTTTCATTTCAACGTCTCATGGAAAAGGCTGTTGGAGACATGAACTTGCTCCAGGTATTAGTATATCTTGATGACCTCATTGTATTTGGAGTTACATTGGAGGAGAATGAGGAAAGACTCCTCAAGGTGTTAGATCGTTTGGAGGAGGTAGGTCTCAAGGTTTCATTAGACAAGTGTCAGTTATGTAGGGACCAGGTAAAATATGTTGGTCATATAGTCTCAGCAGATGGAATATCAACCGACCCAGATAAAATTTATGCCATTGCTAAGTGGCCACAGCCAATTGATCAGAAGTCCCTTCGCTCTTTTCCGGGGTTCTGTGGTTTTTATAGGAGGTTTGTGACAAACTACTCCGCTATAGTTAAACCTTTGACAGAGCTTACCAAGGGGTATACTGTGGTTCGGAAAGCAAAGAAACTAAAGTTTCTTTCTGGTCAGACATACCATGATGACTCAGAACCATTTGGCTCTAGATGGACTGATTCCTGTACTGAAGCCTTCCATAAGATCATTGACTGTTTGACTCATGCACCTGTATTAGCGTTTGCTGATCTCACAAGGCCATATGTCTTGCATGTGGATGCCAGCCTGAAAGGGCTGGGGGCTGTGTTGAATCAGGTGTATCTTGAGGGCTTACATCCTGTTGCTTTCGCTACCCGAGGGCTCAGTGCCACTGAACAGAAGTATCATATTCACCAGCTTGAATTCTCTCCCTTAAGTGGGCAGTGGTAGAGAAATTTCACCATTATTTGTATGATGTGAAATTTACTGTTATGAACAATTATGTGTTGAGCACTGGAAAGCTTAATGCCACTGGGCATAGATGGCTTGCAGCCTTGGTGTCATATGATTTTGAGGTCAAGTATCGTCCTGGTCATACAAACATTGATGAGGATCTACTATCAAGGTGCTGGAATGACTCACATCTTGAAATGTGGAAACATCTTTCAGACTTTGAGGTAAAATGAATATACAATTGTATCCAGTTGGGAAACTCAGCCAATGCAGAGAGATTAGTTGACAGGTTAGGAGTGCCTGCAGAAGTTATTCCCAAGCTATATTCATTTGCAACTAATTTCACTAGAGGTGATTTGAAGAGGGCTCAAGATGTGGACGATGTCATAGGAGGAGGATTGAAGGAGGAAAATCTTGGTCTTCGTGCAAAACATAAGCTGCAAAGTAGATGGAATCATTTGCCATATGTGGTGGTAAAGAAATACCAAGATATATGGTCAAGCTGGAAAGTGGGATGGGTCGCACAAGAGTCATTCACAGAGATCACTTACTGCCTATTGGGCAGACGGTTAGGATCTCCCAACAGAATGACCCACCGCCTTCCATAAATAGGCCTATGACCCGACATCAGAGAGGTACCTGTTATGATGATGATTATAACATGCATTATTCAGTATCACAGAGTCTGAAAGATGTTGAAGAGAATAGTGAGGCAGAAACAATAATTGGACCATGTTTTCACAGAAAAGAGCATCATGGAACTCTTGAAAAACAAGTTCCTGAGACAAATGAGAATGAGACTTCTGAGGAAGAAGAACATGTAGAAATCCATAATGCAGATGTGATTCTTCCAGACAATACTGCATATACGTGTGATGATGTAGAATACTTTCAGGATGAAAGAAAAACAGGTGTGCAAGAGAGTATATCAGAACCCCTACATTTAGAAAGAGATGGTTCACTATCTGATGTAGAAGAACAAATTGAGATGAATATCCCAAGAAGATCTCAGAGGAAAGTAAAACCTGTTCTTAAACTTACTTATGATGAATGGGGAAGACCACAAATAATCCTCTGACTATTGTGCATGAGGGAATATTTATTAAAATAGGTTAAGATTGAATTGCCATCTAATATGTGCATGAGGACCATTTAAAGTGGGGGAGAGTGTAGCCCATATGGGAATCTATTATGTTTTTTTTATTTATTTATGTAAAGCTGTAAATCTGTATAAAGTTAGGTTATATGCTTAAGATAACCTAAAATATGCTTGGAGATAACCTAAACTGCTGGGTCTGCCATTTTTATTGTCTTTATTATGTGATTGGGTAGCCTACTTATAACCTATTAGGTAAAAGGATATGAAGGAAGGGCGGGGTTTGACAACCTTCCGAAAGTTTGAATTGTGTATACAAATGTGTGTTTTATAGTTTATCTAGAGGATATTAGAGTGGACTTTGAACTGAGTTAATTCTGGTTAAGCGTGACCGCGAAGTTCAAGTTTTATTTTAAAGTGTGTCACGGACGTGAACAGGAGAACCACTGGCGGCGAGCCAGTATAGTTTACGTGAACTGACTAAATGATACCTTTTGAAAAGGAGAACGACAATGAATGTTGTGTTCCTGTTATGTTCATAAGACTTCGACTGGAGTCGCACCCGCTGTCGAATGGAGTGAGAGGATCCCGTGTTGAGAAGGAAGGGCGCGTTACAGATGCATAGCATACAAATAGCTTGAAATAAACATAACCTCTATATCTGCTGGATATAGAGGTTCCGAAACAAAAAAAAAACAGATGTTGAATTTGTACAAAATATAAGAACTGCATCTGTTTACATAAATATAATCATCTAAATAACTAAATGAATGTCACTTTAACGATTAAACTCATGTAATAGGTTAGTTACATTACCTTGGTTGATCATGTCGTGTAGTTTGGTTTCTCAGTTCAGTATTAAACGCCTTGCTGTGAGTGTGTGACACGTTTGTAATGATGTTGGACTAGTTTTGTGAGAGGCAGGACTTCTGCAGAAACAAAACTGGGCACGAGCTCAAACAGGAATGCAACAGAATCAGATGCTTAAGAACAATGAAAAATAAATGCATTTATATTTATTTATAAACATGCTTCATGTAAGATATGCACACACGGGTTTATTACGTGTTTTTTCCTTTGACTCCACTAGATGCATCCACTAGAGGGATACAGAGAGCCTGCTTCAGAAATAAACTGACATATCATTATCATTATTATCATTATTACTACAATAATTATTATTGATATCACTGTCGCCGTCAACGCAAAGTGTTTAGCATTACTATTATTATACTTTTTTTTTTTACTATTGTTGTTATTATTATTATTATTATTACTATTGTTGTTGTTATTATATTATTATTAATATAACTATTGCAGTTGTACATTCAATACAAAATATTATCATCATCACCATATTTAGTATTACTATTATTACTGTTATTACTGCTGCTATTATTATTGATATAAATTTTGTTATTATTATTATTGTTATTATTGATTTTATCAATATCAACATCATCACTATTATTATACATGCTATTACTATTTAAATACTATTTAATACTTCTACATATTTCTATTATTATTTGTCGTTGTTGTTTTTTTTCCTCATTGCCGTTATTATTACTGCTTATTTATTGTTGTTTTTGTGTTCTGTTGTTGTGTTATGTGTTTACCTTATGTATAATAATTTAAAAAAAGAAATAATAAAAAAGAGAAATAAACTGACATCACAGATAAATTCCATTCAGTAGTAGCATTTATTTCCTTGTCTTTTACAGCTCACTGTATTTTTATGACTGATCGATGTCAAAAAACCCAGGTGTGTCCACGAGAACAAGATTTCATCATCCCACCGTTCCACATGCTCTCTTGCACACTTTAGTGACTTCATCATTAAAGCATCTATTTCCTAGAATACTCTTTCCCATTGCACTTTCAATACCATGGATCATAATGTTTTTATTTGCCATTTAGAACATCTGAGCGGTATCAGGGGCACAGCCTTACGATGGTTCATCACATATCTCAAAGATAGGTCGTTTTCTGTAGAACTAGGCAAGTTTTCCTCATCATCTGCCCCAATTATTAGTGTGGTATCTCAGGGCTCTATTCTTGGACTGCTTCTTTTTAACTTAAATACGTGTCCTCTGGGGGATATTATCAGGAAGCACAATGGTTTTTTTTTCATTTATACGCTGATGATACAAAGTGGCACTTCCTGCTAAAAGCTGATTATTCAACCATTGCTGGTATGTATCTCAGATAAAAAAAATGGTTATCAAATAACTTTCTCCAACTCAATGAGAACAAAACAGATATTATTGATTATTGATTATATTAATGGGCTCACTTCCCCTTAGGCACTTCACCCTAGGCACTAGAATTCCTCTAGTCTGGTCCTGTCATCACAGTAATTGCACTCCTGTTAATTGCACCAGGTGCAGTCACTTTAGTGTCATTAGCCTCCCTATCAATACCAGTCTTTCCCTGTTGTTTGTATGGAGTCCTTACCCTTCGTGTTATCAGCCTTCTCGTCATCTGAGATTCCCCTTCATCTTCTTGTCTCCCGAGATTGACCCTAACCTCTCGTCTTCCGAGTTCCCTTTCCTGTTTCCTCCTTTGTTTATTGGGTTGTTTATTTTTGGACTGTCTGTTTGGCCTTGACCTCTGCTTGTTCGACCTAGAATTGGATTACCCTTTATTTAATAAATACTTGCGATTGGATCTACGATCTCCTGTGTCTCTCTGGTTCACAAATCGTCACAATCGGTTAGCGTAATTTTTTTCTTCCGCCTCAAGTCTATGGCAGCCCATAGAACCGCTTGCGGGAAAGTTGAATAACTTGGCACACTGATAGAGGACAGTCCCAACATTAACTATAGAAAATATGAAGTCTCTAACTCCAACTCTCTAGCGCAACCTCAAAGTTTCAATAATTTATGCCTATAACTTTTGAATTGTAAGCCAGAAAATTAAAATAAAATTTTCCCTATGAATCCTTGGCTCATGCCAAGTCAAGTTAACCCCAAAATTCAAAAATCGCAAGGTTTAGTTTTTTCGTTATTTAAAATTTTTCAAAAAAAATCTACTTTTTCGAACTAGTCCTAGAGGGTTAGTCAGATTTTCACGAAAATTGGTTGAGATCATCTTCAGACAAAGCTAGCAAACTTTATGGAATTCAAATTGATTCGTCCAACCGTTCTCGAATGACATGTGAACAAATTTGACGAAAAGCATGCAAAAGTGCATGTGAGGCTATATCTCGGTAACGGTTTGGCATATTGAGACCAAACTTGGAGTGTGTATAACAACCATGACCTGGGACTATCTGCAGTGGTTAGACACAGCACCACATAGAGGTCAGGAGATATAAAAAATGCATATTTTTGCTAATAACTTCTGAATGGTTTGGCACAACTGGTCTCTTTAGATTAAACTGGTCTCTTTAGAGTCATATCGAGTCGAATGATTTCCTGTGTCAGCTATTTTGAATTATGTTTTAAAATGCTTTATTTTTTGAACGCATTATTGTATCGTTTTGAAAATAATTCCAAAAATATTCAGTTCCATACACTGAAGGTACTCAAATAGTTTGGTGGCAGCGTCACCTAGTGGTCAAGATTTAAAATGAAATATAAAAAAAAATGCTATTAACTTTTGAATAGATTAGACTATTGAAATGAAAATGGCCTCCCTATATCCTTTTTGTCTGGCAGAGAACATGGATACCAATTATGCCAAAATTGGAAATACTTCCTGTCCGCCATTTTGATTAATGTTTAAAATCTACTTTTTTTAAACTCCTCCTTGACCAATTTTCACCAATTTTGACACAGATCATCTACAGACCCATCTGGCCAAAAGTTATGGATTTCATGTCGATATACGAAACTTTCCTCATTTAGTGCATCAATGAATTTGCTGGAAGGATGCCAAAATGCATTTGAGGCTGTATCTCAACAAAACGTTGACATATTTGCACCAAACTTTGTATGTGTCATTGGCACCTCACAAATACCATGCCACATCAATTTGGTAACAGTGTCACCTATTGGCCAAGAGTAATAAACCATTCATTAACCTTAAATTAAGAAATTTCCAAAAATGCTAATAACTTTTGATTGCATTAGGCTATTGTAATGAAACCGATCTCAACATATAAGGAACTCCCGCACACTATCTTAACTAGCAAAATAATTATTTAATCGCACAACGTTTCGGTCACACGACCTTCTACCTTCCTTATATGTTGACACGACTTACTAGGTCTTATTTTTCTATGCACCTATTACCTACAGGAGTGCGATGGAGTTCGTTCACTAATGAAACTGATCTCCAAATATTCCTTGGGTTATGCAGACAATAGACATACCAATTCTTTAGTAGGAAATCTAAACTCCTTATCCACAACTTTGATTTATGCTAAAATCCTACCTTTTCCATCCGATTAAAAAAAAAATAGAGTCAGATCATCTTCAGACAGTGCTGACAAAAAGTTCAGCATTTTGTGTTGATTGACATAACCGTTTTCATACAACACCATTACAAATTTTAGGCACGGTGCCAAAATGCATTTGAGGCTGTATCTCTGCAAAGCTTTGACATATTTGCACCAAACTTTGTATGTGTCACTGTCACTTCACACTGACCATACCTCATCAATTTGGTAACAGCGCCACCTATTGGTCAAGAGTAATAAACCATTCATTAACCAGTAATAATTACATTTATAAAAATGCTAATAACTTTTTATTGCATTAGCCTATTGTAATGAAACTGGTCTCAAAATATTCCATGGTTTATGCCGACAACATAGATACCAAATATGCCAGCTGGACTTCCTGTCCGCCATTTTGATTTATGTTGAAAACCTACTTTTTCGAACTCCTCATTAATCATTGGTCTGATTTTCACCAAAATCAAGTGAGATGATCTGGAGACTGTGTGACAAAATTTTATGGATTTTGTGTCGATAGACAAATCCGTTGTCGCATACTACAGCTACGAATTTGAGGCATGATGCTAAAATGGCATTTGTAGCAGTAGCTCTGCAATGCTTTGGCATATTGACACCAAACTTAGTGTGTGTCAATGTCAGTCACACATAACACACCATATCAATTTGATAACAGCGCCACCAATTGGTCACACTTGATAAGCCAATAAATCATGCTATGAGAGGTTGTATTTATGATTTTTTTCGCCATTTCGATTACAATAATCCTAAAATTGCTGTTATTGCTCATTGTTGCATTTGATGTGATGCTCCATGCCAAGCTTAGCTCCTCAATTTGCCGGTGAAGTGCTCGGCCCTGTAATTGCTGCTTGCAGCTATATTTTCACTTCATTGTTGTTTTATTGTATTATATGCCTTGTTTGCATCTTTTCTGTGTTTCCTCTTCTCTTTTAATTTTATTGTACATTGTTCAGCACTTTGGATAGCTTTGCTATGTTTACTGTGCTATATAAATAAAATTTACTCACTTACTTACTTTTCCCTGGACCGGTTTTTCCCTGCAGGACCAGTCGCAGTAAGGTTTCTCTGGTTGTCCAAGACATGTTTACAGGGATTCTGCAGATCTTAAAAATTCTTAAATAGCACTTTCACAAATGAAGGCCTTAAAAATCTTTAATCAGAGCAGAATGTCTTAAATTCATAAAGTCATAAAATGTTGCTTGAATTGAAAAAAAAAAAAAAGTATTCCTCCGTATTTTTCCCAGTTACAAATATCTAAACACCCATACATAACTATATGTACTTGAGATTACATTTTTTAATTTTTAAAAACTGTAACCAAATAAAATAATTTCATTCATAAAACAAGAACAAATGTTTGCAAATGAGGAAAGAAAACTTGTGTTTTCCTTTGAATTAACTAGATTTTTCTGAACCCATTGGCAAATATTTGCTATTGTTTTAATCATGCAGCGGCCCCCGTTCCAACTCTCATTTTAATCAGTTTCTTAGAAAATAAGACTTTTTATTTAATGTCATGCTTTTCAAGCAAATGTATCTTTAATCAAGGATCTTTAAACATTTTCTTTGGGAACAAGACAAAAATTAGGATTTATTACACATTTATTCAGATGTTATTTCACTAATTAAAAGAAGTTCAGATACAGTATTGATGTCATGTAGAGAAAAATAGAGACTCTTAGACATCTCACTGTTGCTGAATCATCATGCAGCTCGAAGCATTATGGGTAAAATCTCTCATCAATCTATTCTGATTCATCAACACAGTTTCACTGGTGATCCTTTATAAACCCTAAACCCAGGATAGAGCGTCTGAGTGAATGTGGTCTGGACTGTGTGGATGAGGCTCATTGTGTCAGAGACGCTGTAGAAGGACAGAGTTCCTGCTCTGTGATCCACAAACACTCCTATTCTCCTGATGATAGGTTTCCCAGGGAAAAAAGTCCATATGTTACTATGTGCAAATTGATAACTGTCAGCAGTGCAAATCAAACACCAAGACTGATCATTAAATCCAAACCCACACTCTTTACCTCCTCCCTTCCTGCTGATGCTCTTATATGACACTGATATAAACACACCATCATCTCCACTCCACTCAATCTCCCAGTAACAGCGTCCACACACACTCTCTCTACACAACACCTGCTGCCACTCATCAAATCTGTCTGGATGATCAGGATACGACTGGACTGTGTCAGTGTTAGTAATCACTCTGTTGTTCTCAGACAGACGGAGGAGTTTATTCACTGTGTTCAGATCCAGAGTGAACTGATGGGAATCTGATGGAGATAAAACACATCAGAATCAGGAATTATGAATCTGTTTGATCTCTTCATGTTCAGTGTATCATCAGTGTCTCAGTATCTGTGCACATCATCATTTACATCATCAGTTATAAACTCTTCTTTCTCCTTCTACAGGAGGAACATGAACACACTCATGAGTTTTTCTGCTGGTTTTCTTACTGACTTACATTGTAGGAAGTCCTTCCTGGTCCAGAGATCAATGCTGGTGAATGTGACTGTGGAAATCAACAGACATGAACAGTGTGATTCTCATGATCCTGTATCTATTCCTAACACATTTCTAATATGATGTTCTCCATGATATGAGATGATGATGGACTGGTTTCTGAGAGCAGATGAATCTCCAGGACTTTACCTCTGTCTGAGATCTTCTTGAGCTGCTCTTTACAGAAATCCTCCAGTTTGTCTCTCAGCTGATGGACAGATTCTCTCAGATCATCAGAAGAGAAGAGAGAACTGAAGAGATCATCATTTACGTCTGTAGATTCAGGAGGAGCTGAGAGAGACTAGAAACTCTACAGAAAACACAGAAACACTTTAGATCACAGCCGCAACATACTGCTGTTGGTTAGGGACAGGTTTGGTGATATGGTTTAGTTTAAGTGGTAAGTGTTCAACAAGTGTACAGGGGTCAATTTGATTACTATAAGGGAACACAATTCCATCTGTTTATACTGCATTGTTTTGATAAATGAAGTAAAAATCTATTTTATCAAGTTTGAAGTTCACCTGATCCAATTTTGATGAATGTTACTCAGAATCTGTACTAGAGGTCGACCGATATATCGCTCGGCCGATATTTGTCATTTTTTAATATATCGGCATCGGCCGATATCCGTGTTTAGTAGCGCCGATTTAAAGTCAGGCACGTAGGCGGACAGCCCCGTGTTATTGGCGCGGTGGAAAGTGCTGCTGCAGCCACTGCATGTGAAGCTTTTGGAAGATTCAACAACAGACCTGCGAGATAAAGGTAGTCAGATAATTTCACTCTGTAAATGGGGTGGAGAAGTTGTCAGCTCTCACAAACACTGCAGCGTGATTGAGGGCTCCGTTACTCCGCCGCTCACAGACAGCACCGCGCTCTGAGAGACTGTCCTGGAGCTGCCCAGAACGGTGAATCACATGTGTTCGGAAGCATGGTTTGATGCAGACAATAACCAGTTTTCCATCCAACTCATTTGTATTTAGGGATGTCAATATTTGATAATTTCCATGATCGATCGTCGTTTAAATGAACGGTCAAGCAATAACCTTAATGCTGCAAAATGCGTCTGCAGCGGTATTATTATTATGTGCAAAAGCCACTTGGAAAAAAAGCTTTCTCACCTGAATTAAAGGGGTTTTAGTATTAATAAAATGCTAGTAGCAGGACTGTAAAATGAATAAATGTGATTATGATCGTTTGATAAAATGAAGAGAGCGCGCCATACGTTTGAGATCATTTTACTTTGCTGAATGTTTTCTGTCAAGGAGACCGCGGCTGAATGCGCCTCTTGAAATGGTTTCGTGGTGCTCGTTGTTGTATTTTGAAACGCAACTGCAATGTTTTCAAATGACACTATAGTAGTGGTGCAACGGATCATCATTGATCCGTGATCCGTTCACATCAATATCTTCAGTTCGGCATACGCGTGCCCCGCGGATTGATTCATGAAAAAAAAAAAAGTTGCGCATGTTCAGTCCACACTCAGTGATAATGCGGAGCGGAGGAGCTTGAACGCCCCGCGCATTTTGGCTTCCCTGTCAGATATAATGATGAAGGAAAGAGGTTAGAGTGAAAAGATTGTGCCAGATCTTTATGAACAGGAGAAGAAAAAAGTTGTGGATGAACTATCCCGAGCATCCTCTGTTGCGCTCACGACAGACGGGTGGACGTCCAGGGGGACGGAGAGCTCTGTGATGATAACTGCTCACTTCATCACAGCAGACTGGGAGATGAGAAGTCCTTATTATTATGTTAAAAAGAAGATATTATGCCATGTGCACTAAGTCCATACGAGGACGAGCGAGCGCGGGTTTGACTAGATGTATTTGGAGGTTATTGCTCACGTCTCTTTCTGCACATATCCAAATGTTTCCATATTCGCAATGTATCTGAATGTTAAACTATAATATTTTTTTAATGTAAACTAGACGGAAAAATCATCCTCTTCACATGAGCAAAAACGTCCTTTGCATAACAGCAGAGAGGACCGGTATAGGGTGTATTTAAACTGACCAGTGTAACTTTTTAAATGTTTGGTTGACTCTACTTTATTTTAATAATGAACAGACTGCGATGTAAGTTGGAAATTAGAATGCACTTTAGATGTTCTGTGTCATTTATACCAAACACAAATGTTGCTGGTTGCTAGTGTCTTTGCAGCACTACTGTTATTTATTTTTTATATATTTATTTTTTTATATTTTTCAGTTTAATTGATTTTTATTTCTAAAATTGTATTTATTTAAATGTATATTTAAGTTTACATTTTTGTTCCAACAAACTTGAAAAATTCTACTTGATAAATGTAAATGCTCTAAAACTTTTATGTAAATGATTGACATATATATATATATATATATATATATATATATATATATATATATATATATATATATATTACCTGTTTTATTTATTTAATACTTGGTCAGTTTATTAATTTTAGTGCACTAAATTAAGATGAATGAAGAGATGGTTCAAGTCAGTGCCCAATAAATTATGATAGGTTTAGAAAAAATGTGTTGTGCATCCACTTATTATTAGTGTGACATTTTAGCATGCAAATCAAGGGGAAAACTCCAAGATATCGGCCCTAAAAATCGGCAGCACATATCGGCCATCGGCTGACCCTGACCTCTAAACATCGGCATCGGCATCGGCTATAGAAAAACCCATATCGGTCGATCTCTAATCTGTACTATGGAGTTCACTGATTTCACCATTATGTAGTAAATCAGAATGAAAAATGAGGTAAAAAGCTGAAATGTTAGTGAAGTTTTGAACTGTTGGTGGTTCTGGTGTTTAGCAGCTAAATACATCTTCCAGAAGAAAGAGCTGAGAGGAATGATTCCTAAGAGATTTGTGTCTCTTTCAGAAGAAGAAGATCAGATGAGAGTCTGACTGATGATTATATAATAAGACACTCATGAACTGTTTCTCTGTGAGTCTCTGTCACAGCAGGATCTGCTCAAGTCCACTATGATCCTGTTCCCTTTCGAGGGAACTTCGAACTGCGTCCTCTAGGGGGCGCTTTGGGGAACACCTCGTCGTGACCCGTGTCTGAAGCATACAATGAAAAAACACCAACTTGTTGGCCGTCGACAGCCTCCGACGTCACTACCGGCGCGACTATAAATCAGCACCGGGAGAGCACGTCATTATCTTCTTCATCTTCAACTGACTGTTTTGTTTGAAGCGTGCATCTGAAAGAACCGGTAAGGGCGATCTTTCTCTGTTTATCATGGCGACAACTAGCAAGCGTTTAGACGATGTGTGCATCCGTGTCGGCGTTATTTGACACCCGATGACACACGCGATCTTTGCGTCATTTGTTTGGGTGAAGAGCACGCACGCAATGTCTTTGAGGAGGCAATCTGCGTGCACTATGAGCGTTTTTTCAATGGAAAAAGCTCCGCTCTCGTTCGTCTCTCTTCTAAAAAAATAAATAAAATAAAGGCAAGCCATCTGCTTCCCGCGGTTCAGGATCTGTCCACGCTGAGGCAGGAAAGAAAATGAGCTCGTGAGAATACATATGGATCTGTCTGAATGGTTTAAAGAGGGACTTTCCCTTTCGAGATCGTAAAAAAAAAAAAAAAAGGGGCGGCGGACGAGAGAGAGCCTTGGGAGGATGATGTTATATCTTTAACACTTTCTCATACTGAGGTTAGTGCTCTGCTGGGTTTTTACCCAGGAAAAGCAGGAGATATTTGAGGATGGTGAAGAAGCTGAGGCTGAGCCTTCTCAATTCTCCTGCCCTGCGTATGTAGAGCTGTTGGAGGTTATTGAGCGAAAATTACCTTTTGACCATAACCCTCCAGCTCAGGTGAGCCTTTCATTTGTGCATGATTTCCATACAGAGATTAAAAAGAAATGAAAGATGCCGTTTTCTTTTTGCATCCATCGGTTTCGGCATTAAAGTAATCTGCCGACATCGAGGTGATGCATGAAAGCGGCTAGGAGGGAATGCCCCTGTAGAAAGAGCTAAAAATTTTATAAATAATTTATAAATTTTTATATGTGAAAAATGTTTTCTTTCTGCAGGGGAAACCTCCTCTCTTATTCTCCCTCCTTGCCATCTAAGCCCCTTCAGAAAATCATCTCGCTTAAATGGCAAGGCATACGCAGTAGCAGGTCAGGCTGAGGCTTTATTACACACAATGCTGGTGCTTCAAGCATATCAGACTGATCTGCTAAGAGACCTGGATAGAGGCTGGGGCCTTTTTCTGATCAGGTAGCTGAGCTGCGCCACACCATGGATCTCTCTCCATGCTACCAAGCAGGCCGCCTCCGCCATGGGGCAGGACTATGGCGCCCATGGTGGCAGCGGAGAGACATCTGTGGATGAACAGACATCGGGAGGAAAGAAAATGCTTTCTGCCCGATGCTCAGGTTTCGCCTTCTGAACTTTTCGGTATTTCCGTTGAGGCGGCGATTTGAAAAGTTCAGGGAGACGAAGGCGCGCTCTGCTGCTTTCAGATCCTTCGTCCCACGAAGGTCCAGGTCTGAGCCCAAACAACATAGGGGTCCTGGCCTGACTCGATCTGAGGATCAAAGATGGGCACAGAAGGCTAGTGTCGCAACTCGCGCTCCTCCCCCACCTGCGGGCAGGGGTTAGAGGAATCGTGGGTCACGAGGAGGTAAGCAGAACCTAAGAGGTATGATCTAGACGAGGCAGCGTTCTCGTCCAAATCAGAATGATACCGAGGTATCTACTAAAAGAAAAGACAAACGCGTATATGCGTTAATCGACTTCGAAAGGTTAACTTCTGCTTTTATACTCCCCTTCCTAATTCCCCTGTAACCACCAGCTCTCCACCTGATCGAGGTTAGGTGGAAACCTCTCGCATAACAGTCTACCCCTTGAGCGGGGCTCCGGCGTAGGAGGGTGAGTGAGTACATGTAACCCTCTCTGTATATACTTATGTGTATTTAATTGCTGGTGGTTACGTGTCTACTAATAAACTCTGTCTGAGTTTCCTTTGCAGTGCTCAGTTACAGTGTTTACTAAACATTCGTCAGCAGCAGCCATCCGGCTTCATGTTCCGGTATTAGGCGGCTGAGATCACAGGCTTCTGAGGGAGCCTCCTTGATCATCAGGCCTGGCACAGCACTGCAGGGAATTTCATGGATGTCTGGCCAGGTCACCCCGAGGGGTCTCCTGGCCGCTTAGGGGTGCTGTCGTATCTACCGGGAAGTGGAGGTGGCAGTTACAGAAGTCTTCTTGTATATGCTGCCTCAGGTGATGCTCCCCTCACCCGAGGTTTGTAATTGAGCTTGCCTCTCCCGTGAGATTCAGCTCCTCTACGATGCTTAGGAACCTTTAAGTACACACGCTAAGCTTTGTGTACTTTCTCAAAACCACATGGTGGTCAGTGTGTATGTGAACACACTTTCTAAAAATCCACAAGTGGTAAGTTTGCATGCAAGACTCTGCAAACTTTCTGAAATCTTGTACGATGAGGGGTAACGCTTCGTTCCCTTTCCTGAGATGATTAGACCTTGGTTCCTTGGGCTCCATTCAGCCAGTGTGTATTTGTTTATACACCTCAAGCATCGCTTTTCTCAACATGAGGGGCTATTGATTCTCGTGGTAATTTAGCAGCGCTCCCCTTTTTCCAAAAAATGGGTCACCTATGAGTGCGCTACTCTGAGCTCGGAGTTCTCCTCTCGTACGAGACGGAGTTCTCTGTTTTTTTCCCAGAGCGCTCCAGTATTGTTTCCATAGACCGAGTTGATGACTCTCAATCATACTGTTTTAAGATGCAACATTCCATCTATGAGCTGCTCTATCAGAGTGCCACGAGAGCCCCTCCTTAGAACAGTATTTGAAAATCCATGCTATGGTAAGTGTGCACGTGTAGTCTTTGCACATTTTCTGAAATCCACACTGTGGTAAGTTTGCACGCTAGTATTCTGCGTTCTTTCTAAAATCCTATATGGTGAGGGCTTCGCGCGGTTGCTTCGTGCCCTTTCTTGAGTTGGTAAAAGCCCCGTTCATCTTGGGCGCCACTCCACCTATGTATCCTCGGATACCTATCTAAACAGGGTGTTGCTACTAGAGAACTGTTGAGACGGCTCTTTCAGCAAGCTTATGCGTAAGCTAGCGGTAGCCCCTGTGTGACAGGCAAGAATTGGTAAAAATGCTAGGTTCTTAGCCGTATCCCTTTAAAGGAATCTTTCCTGATTCCAAGCCTTCAGCTCTACCCAGGGCCGAGGCCCTAACAATTAAGTTGGGTATGTAGCTTAGGCCTTTTGGCCATAAGGGGTACTGTCACAGACAGCCGTCTAAACGTCCCAGGGGCAACTCCCATAGTAATGGTAGAGTTGGTACTTAGTGCTCGCCATGATTCTGGCCTGCATTCCCCTCTGCATGGCGGCGTGGGTATACTGTTCCCCAAAGCGCCCCCTAGAGGACGCAGTTCGAAGTTCCCTCGAAAGGGAACGGTCTCAGGTTACGTATGTAACCATAGTTCCCTGAGTAGGGAACGAGACACTGCGTCCTCTAGCTCTCTGCCATGCTTCGGACGCAAGCTTCAGACGAAGAAGATAATGACGTGCTCTCCCGGTGCTGATTTATAGTCGCGCCGGTAGTGACGTCGGAGGCTGTCGACGGCCAACAAGTTGGTGTTTTTTCATTGTATGCTTCAGACACGGGTCACGACGAGGTGTTCCCCAAAGCGCCCCCTAGAGGACGCAGTGTCTCGTTCCCTACTCAGGGAACTATGGTTACATACGTAACCTGAGACCGTTCTTCTAGATGTGTGTTACCTGCAGGAACTGGATGTGATCCTGTGTGTGTGAAAGCTGCTCCAGCTCAGCGTCTCTCCTCCTCAGATCATTGATCTCCTGCTCCAGTCGCTCCAGTCGTTCTTCAGCTCGACTCACTGCAGTCTTTTCCTGATCTCTGATCAGTCGTATCAGCTCAGAGCGGCTTCTCTCAATGGAGCGGATGAGCTCAGTAAAGATCCTCTCACTGTCCTCCACTGCTGTCTGTGCAGAGCGCTGTTAGGACACACAGTGATTCAGCTTCAGTGAGTCTGAACTGAGACGGAGACAAACTTCTCTTCTTCTCCAGACTCACCTTATGAGACTCCACAGTCTCTCTCAGCTGCTGGAGATCTTTCTCTCTCTGCTGGATTCTCTGCTGGAGCGTCTTCTGTGTCTCCTTCAGCTGCTTCTGCAGGACAAACAGATGATCGTCAATCTCACAGAAAACTACTGGCTCTAAATCATCATGAACAGATGAATCCAGTAAACACAGGGTGAGGCAGTTTAAAGGTTATGTATCTCAACTGATAAACAACGGCTGTAGGTTCAAACTCCAGAAGTGATGATCTGTTACAATCATCTCACACGAATCAACATGAAGATTAAGGACCATTTCACAGCGCAGCTCCAAGCATTAGAATCATCACACTTACAATGTTTCTGCTGTGTAGTATAGTTTGCTTTATTACTGACAGATGTTTATTTTATCAAAGAAAGGATGAATATTTCATTTCATTATCTTATGTTGCTTAAATTCAATGTTTTTTTTTAAAAGAAAGTGTTAATAAAGGTTTACGGGGCATTTTCAGAAAAAAGTGAAACTCTTCTTGCAGCTGCTTTCATTGAATGAATGTCCAATATTTCATCAGTGTCTAGTGTTAAATACCTGTTTCTCTGTCCTCTGGTCTGCAGCTGGAACAATGTCATGATTTTTATGTTCAATAATCGTACACAGCAGACATATACACTTCTGATCAGTGCGACAGAAAACCTCGAGGATCTTCTCATGTTTCTGGCAGATCATCTCCTGCAGTCGTCCAGTGACTTCAGTCACTTTGTGTGGTTTCCGTGAATGAAACTCCTCGTGCCGCTCAAAATGAGTTTGACAGTAAGACTCCAGACACATCAGACAGGACTTGACAGCTCTGTATTTTCTTCCAGTACAGACGTCACACTGCACATCTCCAGCTCCAGCCTCACAGTCAGCAGAGAGTCTGGTCTTCTTCAGTTTCTCCACCACTTCAGCCAGCATGGTGTTTCTAGCTAAAGCAGGTCTTGGACTGAAGGTCTGTCTGCACTGAGGACAGCTGTAGACTCTCTTCTGATCCTCCTGATCCCAGCAGTCTGTAATACAGATCTTACAGTAACTGTGTCCACAGGGAATGGCCACTGGATCCTTCAGGAGATCCAGACACACCGGACACATGAACTCATCCTGAGAAACTCTGGCTTCTGCCATTTTACTGCATGAATACAGAGACACAAACACACAACAGCTCAACTACACTTCAGTTTCTCTTTCCCTGAACTCATGTGTTTCTGTTTCCTGGTTCTGTGTTTGAGTGACGTGTGTAAAACAGGTGTGTCTGTGAGTCTGTGAAGCAGCTTCCTCATTCCTGCTGAGTTTAGTTTCAACACACCTGACTGTTATTAAAGTAAAAGCAAAGAACTAGACTTGGAAACGTGATTCTCCTAGACTAATAATTGGGAACCTTGACAATTAAATGTATACTAAATTTCAGTCTCAGACAAACACTCAAAGAACACAAGTAAATAAATAAGAAGTGACAAATGATGTCTGTTCACAATGTCTGTTTCAGCCCTATTTTTTTACCATGTGGACAGTATGTGGACAATCGATCAGGCGTGAAGGGTATTTTGAAACAGAATGAGTCTACTCGATGGTTCTGCATAATTATCAAACTCATCCATTGGAGGACACAGAATGTATATATATGGGGCTTGAGTGTTTCAGAAACAAGAAAGAGGTTTCACTAAAGACAACACAAGACAAAGAACACAGGAAAACACAGGAAAACCAGGGGCTTACAAGGGACAGGTGAAGGTGATTGGTTGACATGGAAACTAAAAGGGTAGCTATGGCAACAAACAAGGGTTAATATGAGGACAAACAAGGAACAAGGCAAACAGGAGCAGGAAACAGACAGAAAAACTGAGAACAGAACATAGACAATAGATGTTTTCGGGAGCAAATGTAGTTCGGGATCTGCAGCCCGCAGTTGATTTCTATATTCTACGTATTATCAAATGACCATTTTTTAGGATTTTAATGTAACAAGAGCTCATTCAAATACTGAGGTGCTAAACCATTCAGGGCTTTATAAGTAATTTGAAAGATTTTATAATGTATAAAGTGTTTAATAGGGAGCCAATGCAGTGTTGACAGAACGGGGCTAATACGGTCATACTTCTTGGTTCTAGTAAGAACTGCTGAATTTTAGATCAGCTGGGGTTTGTTTATTAAGCATGCAGAACAACCACCCAATAAAGCATTACAATAATCTAACCCTGAATGAAAGCATAGGTCGCAACTTACATATATTTTTGAGATGGAAAAATTCAGTTTTACAAATACTAGAAACTTGTCTTGCAAAGGAAAGATAGCTCCACTGGCTCCCTCGTCCTGCTGGCTCCACCTTGGTCTGTTATCTACCATCCATCGCCTCGGGCTCAACTCTCCGGCAGCACCTCATCCCTCCGGGTCCGTCAGGCTCCTTCTTTCCCTTTGGCTGCTCCTCAGCCCTCTGTCACTCCAGCTCGATCCGCAGCCATCAGTTCCACTCCAGACCCTCCTCGTCACCCTGGCTCATCAGCTCTCCATCTCCACATTGGCCTCCTCCACCACCTGCCTCTTGGTCACCATCCCTGCTGTGTCTTGGAGGGGTGATGTTTCTAAGTCACAACACCCTGCTACTGGGGTTCCTCAAGGCTCAGTACTTGGACCACTTCTCTTCTCCATCTACATGACATCATTAGGATCTGTCATTTTTAAGCATGGCTTTTCTTATCACTGCTATGCTGATGACACTCAAATCTACTTCTCATTCCAGCCAGATGACCCGATGGTAGCTGCTCGCATTTCAGCCTGTATGAGTGACATTTCTAGCTGGATGAATGACCATCACCTTCAGCTTAACCTTACGAAGACAGAACTCCTGGTGATTCCAGCTAACCCATAAAGATTAAAAAGATTAAAGGTAAAGATTAAAAAAACTGATGTGTCACAACAAGAATACAGACCAATTGAGGATATTTTAGTAACTGACACAGCAGATAAGGCAGAGTGAAACAATGAGTGGATTGATGTGAATTTGCCTAGAGATGAGGGATAGATGGCAGTAGTGTTTTTCAGAGTCCAGCCGGCAGCCATATCACCCTGGAGCCCAAGACCGGTTGTCCACTGAAGCTAAGCAGGGCTGAGCCTGGTCAGTACCTGGATGGGAGACCTCCTGAGAAAATGAGGTTGCTGCTGGAAGAGGTGCTAGTGAGGCCAGCAGGGGGCGCTCAACCTGTGGTCTGTGTGGGTCCTAGCGCCCCAGTGTAGTGATGGGGACACTATACTGTCAACAAGCACTGTCCTTTGGATGAGACGTTAAACCGAGGTCCTGACTCTCTGTGGACATTAAAAATCCCAGGATGTCTTTCGAAAAAGAGTAGAGGTGTGACCTCGGCATCCTGGCTCGAGCAAAGACATCCAACGCTTGGACCAAACTGCACTGGCCACCTCGATAAACATGCCTTAACATCCACAGAACACAACAACATCCGTCACTTCCACAAGATCGCAACATTAAAATAAAAAAGAACTTAGGCATTCAAGATAATGCAAACCTCACCATGAACTCTTATTCTGTCATCTTAAGTAAGGGAGCCTGTATGCAGCATTCTGTATTCATGATTATTGAAAAGTATTGCAAGAAGGAACCTGTATTGAGAATGAGAAGTTGTCGTCATAGCACAAAGCCCCTCCCTCAATATCACGGTCTCCGCCATGTTGGAAGGATACCGGCGGCAAAACAGGATTGTTTACATGTGTTGTTAAGAGGAGGTTCTCGCTATTCTGCACTGTTTTACCATGCCTGGAAGTTACTGCTGCATTAAAAACTGCTGCAGTACCTCACACGATACATATGGAAAACATAGGAACAATGGAATAAATTTTTTTTTTTTTAGGTTACACCAAGCGCAAAACAGCGGTATTTGGAGAAGCTCTCAAGCGGCACAGAGACCTGGACCATTTACCTCCATGCACACATATGGACATTGGGAATTATATTGTTTTTGGTTTAAGTCACTACACAATGCAGGAGTTTAAAAGCCACAAGTCTTTGGAAAGTTACGAGGCTTTCTGCTGTGGCTGGGTCCATCTACAGCAGGTGAAGAAAACAGTGTTGTACTGGCCAAAGTAAGTTTATTCACATGCATTTTAGCGTATTGTAATTACATTGCATTTAGAATGCACTTCTTGACCAAAATGACAAAGTCATTAACTGCGACTGAACACTAGATTGTAACGAGATGTTCAATGTATACGAATGTTTCCAACATGTTTTAATGTAGGCTAAAGCTGTGTATGTTTAGTTATAATTAGATTTTAACCCAATGACACATACTGTACCAGGTTTTTTTTGTTGGGGGCTGCAAAGTGGACAAACCAGTTCTGGGTTAGCTAGGGTAGTTAAATGTGTGATTGCGAGATGTAAATGTCCGGGTTAGATTAAAGCCATTAACAGCGTGAATGCAAAGTGACTTACATCGTAAACAATATAATTACCAATGTTCATATGTGTGCACAGAGGTAAATTGTTCAGGTCTCTGTGCCGCTGCAGGGAGCTCGTATGGGTCGATATTTAGGATGCCTGAGAGCTTCTCCAAACGCCGCTGTTTTGCGCTTGGTGTGAGCTTGTTCCTGTAAGGTCCCCTTTCTTTCGCCTTATGTTTTTGCATTGCTTTACTTTCTTTCTCGTATTCGTAGATCCGTCTCGATCTGTTCCGCCGACAAAATAAATGCGCGAAAATGAAAGTGCTCTGAAATGTTTAGTCGCGCCTCTGTGAAGTTCTGAAGGCATTGCCCGTGGCAACAGATAGCGTATCCTGCCATCAGGGCCGACCGGCTCAGACCCCTCCCAAATCAACCCAAATCGGCACGTGACTCCTCAATCTCAATACAGCGTGTGTACATAACTACTAACATTATAACTGGTTTGTAAGTTCTTTCTATATGTGTGATCAAAAATGATCAAAGGGGGGATTGAAAGATTATTTGTTTTTTTGTTAACTTTTGTTGAATGTATTTGCAATCAACTGTAGGCAACTGTACTTTGTTCACAATAGTGTGAAACAACTGGCCCATATAATCACCATCTTAGGTCAACATCAGGTCAGTGAATGGGCTCTCCGTGGGAGAGATCCTTTCAAGTCAACAAAAGGTTTCACTATCATTGGCTCTACATGGGGTGTTATTGTATTGTTTGTAGCACATTTGTTAACAGATATAAAGGTCTGTTCTCACAGACAGTACTTTGGGTTAAGACTGCTTGAAGGATGACATGCTAACATCACTTCTGAAGAACTGCTACACTGCTAACTTTAATACATTCTTCTCCCCACAAGAACTTTGGTCAAGCTTACTTATTTTATGTATTAGAGAAATCTAGTACATTGGCGAGCCACCCAAACTACTGCTCAGTCAGATACAGCAAAATCTAACAACAACCTCATCATTAATTTCAGCCATGTTGTTATGGTATATTTCTCGGTACAACTCCCAATCCCCTGATTTAAAATTCCACTTAGGAATTCTTTCCATACTTGTTTTTATTAAGTCTACTCCAATTGTACTACAAATAGGAAAATGATCACTACCAATAGCCCAATCACATCTTCAAGCTAAGTTTTCTGACACTATTGTCAAATCTAACACAGAACATTTGCATTCAGAAAGATTAACTCTTGTGTAGCTTCCATCATCAATGCACACTAGCTCTCCCCAGTCCAGCATATCTTCTATAATCAATCCATTATAATCAGTATTGGAACTACCCCATAAAGTACTATGAGCATTAAAATCACCACACCACACCATTATAAAATCCCCAATTCCTCCAATATTTTCCATCATATCCTTAGTTGGCTTGTCACATTGATTATAAAAATTAATTATCTTAATACTCTGATTTCCTTCCCATACCTCCACTACCACAGCCTCATACTCATTGTCTTCAACTTTCCTAAAACCTATACCTTTTTTAATAAAGGTTGCTATTCCACCACCATTTCCTTTATTCCTGTCTTTCCTAATTGCCTCATACAAACTAATCTGAAAATTTAACTGTGGTTTAAGCCACGTTTCCTGAACACAAATAATAACTGGGGACACATCACAATTTGCTATAAAATGCTTAAATTCTTGCCCATTTGCAATTAAACTTCTTGCATTCCACTGCAAGATTACAAAAGCCATTATGATCCCCCACAAGATGTCTAACTGTTTGTTGCTTGTGTCAAGAGTCTTTAATTTATCATGTCAACTGATATGTTCTTCAGTTCCAAATGTTCTTCTGCAGCTCTAATGATTATCTTAATCCTTTCAGATCTACTTTCAGCCTGCGCTGAACAATTCACCACTTCTGCCACAAAAGCTATGAATGAAACGTTGTCTTCCATCAATTCAATTACTTTACTTGGTGTTGGTATCTAACTTGGTTGTGGTTGTATCCTAACAGGGACCTCCTCTACTATGCTTGCTTTGGGGGTTTATTTTACTTTTTTAAGTGCTTCAGCATATGATATTTCTTCTTCCATTCTCACGTTTTGAACCTTAATTGCATCTTTCCTTACTTCACAACCTCTATAAGCTGCACTGTGCTCCCCCCCACCCCCCACAATTACAGCATTTTGGGGTTTTACCTTGTCCGCATTTAACATACTCATGATCGCCTCCACATCTTGCACATCTTTGTTTGACTCTACATACAGCAGCCACATGTCCATATTTTTGGCATTTGAAACACCTTAATGGAGGAGGAATGTATAATCTGACTCCATAGCTGACAAATCCCAAAAATAATCTTTCTGGTCATTTGGAATCATCACAGGCCAATATAACTGAAAGACTTTCAGTTTTCTCATTGTTTCTGAAACATTTCAATCATCTTACTTCCTTAAAGGGGGGGGGATGCTATTTCATGCATACTGAGTTTTTTACACTGCTAAAGAGTTGGATTCCCATGCTAAACATGGACAAAGTTTCAAAAATTAAGTTGTACGTTTGAAGGAGAATTTTTGTTCCCAAAATACTCCTTCCGGTTTGTCACAAGTTTCGGAAAGTTTTTTTCGAGTATGGCTCTGTGTGACGTTAGATGGAGCGGAATTTCCTTATATGGGTCCTGAGGCACTTCTGCCGGAAGAGCGCTCGCTCCCGTATAGCAGAGCACTGAGAGCACAACAGACTTCACTGATCAGAGCGAGAGCGTTGCCAAATGTCACAAAAGAAGTGTGTTTTGGTTGCCAGGGCAAGAAAACCCTGCACAGATTACCAAAAGAGAAACAGCATTAAGGGACCAGTGGATGGAGTTTATTTTTACAGAGCATCAACGGAGTTGTGCAAGTGTTTGTGTTTGTTCCATGCATTTCAAAGATGCTTGTTTTACAAACAAGGCATAGTTTGACGACGGATTTACGTATCGTTTATTTCTTAAGGATGATGCAATCCCAACGAAAAAGGGTCACGATCGTGTGTTGGAACCGCATGCGGTGAGTAAAACTGCTTCAAATATCTCTGCCTCCTTGTTAGTGCGTCCACCTCCCATGCCGGAGACCCGGGTTCGAGCCCCGCTCGGAGCGAGTCGTTGCTGCTGCTCTTGTTCAGTTTCTGGATCATAAATAAACGGCTCAATCTGACTGTAAACCATGGCTTGTTTTGGATGATGATTTTTTCCTCAAGGTAATGTCAGCTTCCAAACACTATCAACGCAAAAGCCTACTGGCGCTCGTGATTCTTTAGCTCCGCCCACACGTCACGCCTCCAGCGGCTCGTGTTTTTCCGGGAAAAATCGGTACAGACTATCTTTCTCTTATGAATATAATAAAACTAAAGACTTTTTGGAGTTATGAAGGATGCAGTACTACTCTATAGGTACTCAAGATTAACAGGATATTGAGTGAAAATGAGCATTTCACCCTCCCTTTAACTGCTGCTCCCTTTACACTTCTTTTAATCATCTCATCTGAAAGATCCAAAGGAAATCCAGATATTACACCTCTACTCCAGTTTTTCTCTTCTGGAATTGAGCATTCTATTTTATGTCTAATCATTGATTTAATTCCCAAAGCTGCTGTTTGTTGCCTACTATCTTTACAAAACAACAACAGTGTTCCATCCTTCATAGATTTTATATTCTCTACAATATATTCTCGTGGCCTAATGGTTAGAGGGTTGGACTCCCAATCGAAGGGTTCTAGTCTCAATACCACGACTTAGGTGCCCTTGAGCAAGGCATCGAACCCCCAACTGCTCCCCGGGTGCCGCAACATAAATGGCTGCCCACTGCTCCGGGTGTGTGCTCACAGTGTGTGTGTGTGTGTTCACTGCTCTGTGTGTGTGCATTTCGGATGGGTTAAATGCAGAGCACAAATTCTGAGTATGGGTCACCATACTTGGCTGAATGTCACTTCACTTCACTTCACTACAACCCCAACACTTTCTTTATTTGCTTTTGTAAGTTTAAAAAGGGTTGATGTTACTCACAGTGTCGGTAGCAAACTTTATCAAGACTTTATATTCCTTCTTCTTCCTTTGTTCCAGTTGACATCCCTTGTCGCTTTCTGTGTATGAAATTAAATCAAGACTTTTCATCCTTTTCTTTGTTTTAACTATGTTCCACCCTAAATTTGAATTTCCCTCACTATCTTCCTCAATCCTATCATCCTCCATTTCCAAACGCTTCCAGAATCTACGTCAGTTCCTACCATTCGTACACCAGTCACAATCCAGCCGTTTGCCAACCAGTCGCCGACAGCTCCTCAGCGCCTCCTCTCAACCTTCAACCCCACAAATGAAGTTAATTAGAAGCAAGCACTTCCTGGGGGTCGAGCAAACTGCACAGACTTAAACTGAGCTTGATGACGTAGATGCCACATGAGCAACCTGTCTGACAGTTGTAAGTCTTCTAATCCCTGTGCCAAGAGAAATCTGAATCACCCATCGAATCTTGCAGACGTTTTTGAACAATTTTCTCCCGTCATTTATGGATTCTCTATGGGCTTCTCCCTTGACTTTATGCCTCCAAGCCCTCCCATAGCCTCATAGACAGTAAAAGATTGCCTGCGAGCTTTTCCTCCTGTCCATATGGTAATTACTCTAATGTGCGACAGAGAGTCGCAGGATCTGATGCAATCATTAGCCTATTTTTACAAAAACTGCTTCTAAGGGGCCACAACGTGAGATACAAGGTAATGGAGCCTATTATACATTTTCGTGTTTCTTTAGAAATGATGAATGGAAAAATGGAGTCTTTAAACGACTCAGATGTAAAGTTATTCACTGTCAAAGTGACGCCAAAATGAATGGGAGTCAATGGAATGCTAACAGCAGGTGGGGACCGCTAGCCAATGGAGACACCCAGGGATGCTTCAATAAAATATGAAACCCTGCCCCCCTGAAGCTGAAGCATTGCTTGTTAACTTCCGGTTTGGATCTCTCTTGCTCGGCGTGAGACTGGCTGCTGCCACCGCTCCACAGCGACACCCGCTGGTGACACCGCGTTACTACCGTGTGTGTGTGTGTGTGTGTGTGTGTGTGCGTATGATCTTAAGTGCATATATTAATTATTGGATGTAATATGCCACAAATCACAATAATGACAAACACATAGCATTAATATGATTTCACTTTATTTAGATGAATACAGGTGGATAAAATTGCTAAACTTAAAATAAGCAAAATAAATATTAACACAATTAAAGTAACTCAGTTATATCAAACAAATTAATAACAAATGCATAAACACAATAAGAAATGTTTGATTACACAGATCAGAAAACTCAAAGTCCAAAGTCCAAAGACTCTAAACACGTTTTGATCTGCATCTCTTATAATTCAATACTGTAGTGAATGCAATTGTCTAAACATAAAGGAGAAGTGTACATTACAAAAATCAAGGAATAGATAGTTATATAATAAACTAGAAATGACTGAAACAGACAATAGTGAAAAATAATTATATCAGAAAATCAGACATGCACAGGTCACATGTAACAATTTGTAAATGTTTCCCGTTAGAATGTTCAGAGAACATATAAACGTAACATTCTTGTTTGCGAAATGATACAATTAATTGTTCCATTAACTTTTAACATAACCAAATGTTTGAAACCTTTTAATGACTTAATGGGCATGTTCTTTAATGTTTTTTTTCCCAATTATTTATTTTTATTCTTTTTCAAAAAAATGTCCTTCATATTAAACATTAGTAATGTTGTGAATGATCTCAGATCTGTTTTTTGTTTTTCATGGATGCTTTTTAAAGAATCCTTCTTTGGCATTCTCAAGGAGGACATTAATAATAAAAAACTAAATAACTAAATAAACTGGGGTCTCATTTATAAAAGACACGGATTTGATCCTAATTTCAATCGGAATTTAAAAAACAAAACAAAAAAGAATGATATCTTCTGTGGCTAATGGAACAGAATGTATATGTATATATAACACTTCAGAATATACCGTCGCTTCATGGGGCCATTATGTGATACTTTTTTTGTGTCTTGTTTTTAAAGCTTAATGTTGTTCGCTCTTCACTTATTCGCGGTTGGCCTATATCTTGATTTCACTGGATGGAGCAGCGGGTCAGAACCACAGCTTTGGCGACTCCAGTAACCACCCAAACGAAACTCCATCCTTCTGCAGCCAACAAGTTGGTTAATAACCCTGCTGCAAATCCAGTTTCCACCACTGGAGCTGCAGGGAACAGGAACAGTAAGAGAGCGGGTGCAAATGAAGCCCCAATCCCCAACATAAACATGGTCAGCATAAACAGCATTTTATTATAATCTGGAGTAAGAAGATTATTATGTCCTCCTTCACTCATTCTCCTCTGCTCCTCTTCTTGGATCCAGATCTCCAGGTCGTTCTGTTCCAGCTCTTCTCTTTCCTTTCTCTCTCTCTCCTCCTCCATCCATCTTTCCTCCAGTCGTCCCATGTTCTCCATCTCCGTCTGCAGAGACTCTATGAACCGTCTCAGTCTTTCTGGAATCGGTTGCACATTCTGTTGTTCCTTCTTTATATCTGCCTCCATCTGATCAATCCTGCATTGAATGCGTTTCCTTCTTCGTTCCGTTTCTTGCCTCTCTTCTGTAATGTAAGATAAAAACTCACGCCAACGAGCATCAGCCAGTTTTCTGACCTCCTGCTTTACTTTCTTCGTTCTTTCAGCCTTTTCTGCTTGTATTCTATCTTCTATTATCTTCTGGGCTTTTTGCATTACTTCTGTAACTTCATTAGTGAAGGGACGATTCTCATTCATGACCAACAGCTCATCTACTTTCTGCAGGAGTCGACTCACTTGTTTTGGGTTTGTAAGGTTTGTGTTGTCAAAGGCCACGAAACGCCTCCCAAATCTCTTCACGAGGTCTTGAACTTTTCGATTTTGTTTCAAAACGAAGCTTTCGATGGATTCTCCTCTGAGTCTGTCGGCGTGTGAGAATATCAGGATGCTGTAATTGCTGATGTCCTCACGAAACATCTCCAGAATCATGTCTACGGTGCGCTGCTGCTCCTCTGTATATCGCTCTATTGGAATAACCAGCAGAAATGCATGGGGACCAGGAGAACTCATGGCCAGGCAATGAATTGCTTCTTGTTTTAATTGTTCTTCTGTTAAGTCCGTGTCAAAAAACCCAGGTGTGTCCACAAGAACGAGATTTCGTCCTTCCACCGTTCCACTCGCTCTCTTGCACTCTTTCGTGACTGAACCCATGCTCAGTTCATCATTAAAGCATCTGTTTCCCAGGATGCTGTTTCCCGTTGCACTTTTCCCCGCACCGGTTTTTCCCAGCAGAACCAGTCTCAGTTCATTCAGAGCTGGATTTACTGTGAGCGGATCACTGCCAGGTGAACCTCGTATCATCTTGTTTGGAGGAATCTGAGTTTGAGAGGGAGAACAAACATTTTGGGTGTCTCTGTTTCCCCCGTTTGAGCTTCTGTTGGACCACTAATTCCGGTGACCTGCTCCTGAGGAAAAAAGTGTTTGTTATTGAGAGAAACGACATTGATAATCATTTATTACAGTTATGCTGTGTTCACACCAAATGCGAATAGAGCATCTGGCGCGAATGATTGCAATGTTCAGTCAATGCAAAGGTGCGTTTACGCGCATCTGGAGGTCTCGCGGCGCGAATGAGGCGTTTAGCGTGGCGCGAATTCGCATCAAATACATAAATGCACAAAAGCACCATTCACGTGTAATTCGCGCCAGAAGCTAAATTCACGTCATTTGCATGAAGTAGATGCGCGAATGACGCAAATTGAGCTTCTGACGCGAATGGTGCTTTTGTGCATTTATGTATTTGACGCGAATTCACGTTTGCCACACGAATTGAAAGAGTGTGTTGTAAATACACATTTAACTTTTGAGTCACGTACACGTTTATCGACCCGCAGCTTTCCTGCTGTTTTTTACAACTATTTTCCCCCTAATATAGCCTACAGCTACTTTTCGCTAACAAGATAATGGGTTTATTCAGAGGACGTGTGCAGGAAAAAGTGGAAAAGACCCGAGTGCTTTATCAACATCAGCCATCTTGCAAACGGACAACAGCTAGCACTTGCCCCTCCCACAAGAAGCGGATTTCGCCTCAGACGCGCGTCAATTTCGCTTCAAACTTTTGCTTCCTACACGAGTCTATTTCGCTCTAGACGCGCGAATGCATTCAAAATTTTCAAGCGGCAAACTAGACGCGGTACACACGAATTTGACGCTCTAAACGCGAATAGAGTGTCTGGCGCGAATTATTTCAATCTTAAGTCAATGCAAAGGCACGTTTACGCACGTCTGGAGGTCTCACGGGCGAATGAGATGTTTAGCGCGGTAGACACGAATTTGACGCGAATTCGTCTTTCGCGCGTCTAGTTCGTGCGAATGACGCAAATTGATGCGTGAATTACACGAATTGAGCGTGAGCGCGAATGTTGATAGATTAATTGAATAAAGGCCAAAGATAAGAAACGTTTCGTTTTACCCTAAACAAATTATATTTTATCTTGAACCACTAAAGAGACATCAAAGCCAGCGGCAAATGTCAGAAGGTCTAGCCGAGGTGAGGCTGCTTTTGGCGAATACATGATCACGGAGCTCCCGCTGATCACATGGAGTTCATCTCCGAAATCGGTGAAAAACATTTTACTTTATAAATGAACTGCATATTTGAGTTTAAAACAACTACATTCTCACCTGAAATACTTTAAAAACTACATTTCATGACACGACAACAGTAATATTTAGAAAATTATCCGAATAAACATGCCGATTGAAAATGCTGCGTGAACTCAGCTGGCAGAAGCCCCCCCCCCCATGAAGGGGTGGTCACACTGCACTTTTCGTTCCATTGACTTCCATTCATACGCATGCGAAACGCAGGCTCAGGCGAAAGATTTTGCATTTCGCTGCGTTCGAAAGTTCAAGTTTGGTGAACTCTGACCTGCGAATTCTCATCACGTGAAGTCGCTTTCGACACCATTGCGAAAGACACAGTACAAGCACAGATTAATCCATGTTGTGATAACTAGAGGGAAACCGTTATATTTTGCTCCCGCCCATATTCGCAGCGGCGTCCGAAATAATTTCGCACTATCAAAGGCTAGTGTGACCGCCCCTTGACGCGAATTCGACGCGAATTTCACGCGCGAATGAAGCGAATGATCTCAAAATGTTTACGCGGCAAACTAGACGCGGTAGATGCGAATTTTTACGCTCTAAACTCAGACCCAGACCGTGCTTTAAAAGTGTTCTAGATGATCTGTCGTGCTCAGACTAACGGACATTGGAGACATTTATTTAATTTACTGTGAAAGATGCATAGCATAAATAGCTTGAAATAAACATCACTAATACATCAAAGCTTTTTCCGAAACAAAAAAACAGATGTTGAATTTGTACAAAATACAAGAACTGCATCTGTTTACATAAATATAATCATCTTAATAACTAAACGAATGATACTTTAATGATTAAATGCTCGTAATAGGTTAGTTACAGTACCTTGGTTGATCATGTCGTGTAGTTTGGTTTCTCAGTTCAGTATTAAACGCCTTGCTGTGAGTGTGTGACACGTTTGTAATGATGTTGGACTGTAGTTCTGTGAGAGGCAGGACTTCTGCAGAAACGAAACTGGGCACGAGCTCAAACGGTGATGCAACAGAATCAGATTTACAATTGCTTAATAACAGTGAAAAATAAATGCATTTATATTTATTTACAGACATGCTTCATGTAAGATATGCACACACGGAATTATTAATACACTTTATTAGGTGTTTTTTCCTTTGACTCACTAGATGCATCCACTAGAAGGACACAGAGAGACTGTTTCAGAAATAAACTGACATCACAGATATACATGCGTTTATTTCTTTGTCGTTTACAGCTCACTGTATTTTTATGACTGCAATAAAAACAACTAAAAACTAAAGTCACATAAAAACAAACAAGCATTACTTATGAAGTAATATCTTCATTGATTAAGTTGAATTTTTTTTTAAAAAAAGTATGAGAAAAAGTGTTTAATTCAAAACAGCAGGGAAAATTTACATTTATAATTATTTTTGGGTTTCTCTGGTTGTCCCAGACATGTTTACAGGGATTCTACAGGTCTTAAAAATTCTTAAATTGCACTTCCACAAACAAAGGCCTTAAAAATCTTAAATCAGAGCAGGATGTCTTAAATTCATAAAGTCAGGGCATAAAATGTTGCTTGAATAATAATAAAAAAAAAAAAACAAAAAAAAAAAGTATTCCTCAGTATTTTCCCCATTACAAATATCTAAACATCCATGAATAACAATATGTACTTGAGATTATATTTGTAAAAAATTTGAAAACTGTAACCAAATAAAATGAGTTAATTCATAAAACAAGAACAAATGTTTGCAAATGGGGTAAAAATTAACTCGATTTTTCTGAGTATGATCAGAAGGTACAGTAATAATTATTTCCATATTCTAGTGTTTTGAGCAGAGCTATTTTGGAGATTTTAAAAAGTAATTGAGGTCTGTAAAATGTGAAGTGCTGTTAATAAAAGACATTTATATTTAGAGACCATTGATGGGTTTATTTATAACTTAAATTACATGTGGTACTTAAATAAAAAGTAAATTAAAACTAAAGGCACATAAAAAAAAACAGAGTTTTCATATTAAGTAATATCTTTATTGAATAATAGGGAAAAAGGGTATGAGAAATTACTGTACAAGAGAAAGTAGTATATGATGACCTCTGACATATATAGCAGTTGTAAGCTGCTTTGGATAAAAGCGTCAGCTAAATTAATAAATGTTAATTTCACTGAGAGAAGTTCAGCTGCAGTATTGATGTCATGAAGAGAGAATACTCTTAAACATCTCACTGTTGCTGAATCATCACGCAGCTCAAAGCATTAGGGATAAAATCTCTCATCAATCTATTCTGATTCATCAACACAGTTTCACTGATGATCCTCCATCAACCCAAAACCCAGGATAGAGCGTCTGAGTGAATGTGGTCTGGACTGTGTGGATGAGACTCATTGTGTCAGAGACGCTGTAGAAGGACAGAGTTCCTGCTCCGTGATCCACAAACACTCCTATTCTCCTGATGATGGGCTTCACAGAGAGAACAGTCTTTATCTTATTGTGTCTGAATGAGTATCTGGAGGGAGAGCAGCACAAACTCCAGGACTGATCATTCCATCCAAACCCACACTCATCACCCCATCCCTTCCTGCTGATGCTCTTATATGACACTGATATATACACATATCCACTCCACTCAATCTCCCAGTAACAGCGTCCACACACACTCTCTCTACACAACACCTGCCACCACGCATCAAATCTGTCTGGATGATCAGGATACGACTGATCTGTGTCAGTGTCAGTAATCACTCTGTTGTTCTCAGACAGAGAGAGGAGTGTATTCACTGTGTTCAGATCCAGAGTGAGCTGATGGGAATCTGATGGAGATAAAACACATCAGAATCAGGAATTATGAATCTGTTTGATCTCTTCATGTTCAGTGTATCATCAGTGTCTCAGTATCTGTGCACATCATCATTTACATCATCAGTTATAAACTCTTCTTTCTCCTTCTACAGGAGGAACATGAACACACTCATGAGTTTTCTGCTGGTTTTCTTACTGACTTACATTGTAGGAAGTCCTTCCTGGTCCAGAGATCAATGTTGGTGAATGGGACTGTGGAAATCAACAGACATGAACAGTGTGATTCTCATGATCCTGCAAATTGAGCTTCTGGCGCGAATGGTGCTTTTGTGCATTTATGTATTTGACGCGAATTCGCGTTTGCCACACAAATTGAAAAATTTGAGCTTTGGCGTCAATTCACACCGCGTTAACTAATCAGGAGCTTGCTCAGGAGTTACTCATTCAACATGGAGGAATGACTGATGTTGTCAGTGAGCAGTCAACTGGAGCTTTATGACACAAGTATCACACACATGTTCATATTTCAGGAATAAAATGGACCTCGCTTGGAAGAGTGTGTTGTAAATACACATTTAACTTTTGAGTCACGTACACGTTTTTTACAACTATTTTCCCCCTAATATAGCCTACAGCTACTTTTCGCTAACAAGATAATGGGTTTATTCAGAGGACGTGTGCAGGAAAAAGTGGAAAAGACCCGAGTGCTCTATCAACATCAGCCATGTGCTAACAACCGCTAGCACTTGCCCCTCCCACAAGAAGCGGATTTCGCCTCAGACGCGCGTCAATTTCGCTTCAAACTTTTGCTTCCTACGCGAGTCTATTTCGCTCTAGACGCGCGAATGCATTCAAAATGTTCAAGCGGCAAACTAGACGCGGTACACACGAATTTGACGCTCTAAACGCGAATAGAGTGTCTGGCGCGAATTATTTCAATCTTAAGTCAATGCAAAGGCACGTTTACGCACGTCTGGAGGTCTCACGGGCGAATGAGATGTTTAGCGCTGTAGACACGAATTTGACGCAAATTCGTCTTTCGCGCGTCTAGTTCGTGCGAATGACGCAAATTGATGCGTGAATTACACGAATTGAGCGTGAGCGCGAATGTTGATAGATTAATTGAATAAAGGCCAAAGATAAGAAACGTTTCGTTTTACCCTAAACAAATTGTATTTTATCTTGAACCACTAAAGAGACATCAAAGCCAGCGGCAAATGTCAGAAGGTCTAGCCGAGGTGAGGCTGCTCTTGGCGAATACATGATCACGGAGCTCCCGCTGATCGCATGGAGTTCATCTCCGAAATCGGTGAAAAACATTTTACTTTATAAATGAACTGCATATTTGAGTTTAAAACAACTACATTCTCACCTGAAATACTTTAAAAACTACATTTCATGACACGACAACAGTAATATTTAGAAAATTATTGAAAATGCTGCGTGAACTCAGCTGGCAGAAGCCCCCCCCCCCCCCATGAAGGGGTGGTCACACTGCACTTTTCGTTCCATTGACTTCCATTCATACGCATGCGAAACGCAGGCTCAGGCGAAAGATTTTGCATTTCGCTGCGTTCGAAAGTTCAAGTTTGGTGAACTCTGACCTGCGAATTCTCATCACGTGAAGTCGCTTTCGACACCATTGCGAAAGACACAGTACAAGCACAGATTAATCCATGTTGTGATAACTAGAGGGAAACCGTTATATTTTGCTCCCGCCCATATTCGCAGCGGCGTCCGAAATAATTTCGCACTATCAAAGGCTAGTGTGACCGCCCCTTGACGCGAATTCGACGCGAATTTCACGCGCGAATGAAGCGAATGATCTCAAAATGTTTACGCGGCAAACTAGACGCGGTAGATGCGAATTTTTACGCTCTAAACTCAGACCCAGACCGTGCTTTAAAAGTGTTCTAGATGATCTGTCGTGCTCAGACTAACGGACATTGGAGACATTTATTTAATTTACTGTGAAAGATGCATAGCATAAATAGCTTGAAATAAACATCACTAATACATCAAAGCTTTTTCCGAAACAAAAAAACAGATGTTGAATTTGTACAAAATACAAGAACTGCATCTGTTTACATAAATATAATCATCTTAATAACTAAACGAATGATACTTTAATGATTAAATGCTTGTAATAGGTTAGTTACAGTACCTTGGTTGATCATGTCGTGTAGTTTGGTTTCTCAGTTCAGTATTAAACGCCTTGCTGTGAGTGTGTGACACGTTTGTAATGATGTTGGACTGTAGTTCTGTGAGAGGCAGGACTTCTGCAGAAACGAAACTGGGCACGAGCTCAAACGGTGATGCAACAGAATCAGATTTACAATTGCTTAATAACAGTGAAAAATAAATGCATTTATATTTATTTACAGACATGCTTCATGTAAGATATGCACACACGGAATTATTAATACACTTTATTAGGTGTTTTTTCCTTTGACTCACTAGATGCATCCACTAGAGGGACACAGAGAGACTGTTTCAGAAATAAACTGACATCACAGATATACATGCGTTTATTTCTTTGTCGTTTACAGCTCACTGTATTTTTATGACTGCAATAAAAACAACTAAAAACTAAAGTCACATAAAAACAAACAAGCATTACTTATGAAGTAATATCTTCATTGATTAATTAAAAAAAAAAAAAGGTATGAGAAAAAGTGTTTAATTCAAAACAGCAGGGAAAATTTACATTTATAATTATTTTTGGGTTTCTCTGGTTGTCCCAGACATGTTTACAGGGATTCTACAGGTCTTAAAAATTCTTAAATTGCACTTCCACAAACAAAGGCCTTAAAAATCTTAAATCAGAGCAGGACGTCTTAAATTCATAAAGTCAGGGCATAAAATGTTGCTTGAATAAAACAAAAAAAAAAGTATTCCTCAGTATTTTCCCCATTACAAATATCTAAACATCCATGAATAACGATATGTACTTGAGATTATATTTGTAAAAAATTTGAAAACTGTAACCAAATAAAATGAGTTAATTCATAAAACAAGAACAAATGTTTGCAAATGGGGTAAAAATTAACTCGATTTTTCTGAGTAAGATCAGAAGGTACAGTAATAATTATTTCCATATTCTAGTGTTTTGAGCAGAGCTATTTTGGAGATTTTAAAAAGTAATTGAGGTCTGTAAAATTTGAAGTGCTGTTAATAAAAGACATTTATATTTAGAGACCATTGATGGGTTTATTTATAACTTAAATTACATGTGGTACTTAAATAAAAAGTAAATTAAAACTAAAGGCACATAAAAAAAAAACAGAGTTTTCATATTAAGTAATATCTTTATTGAATAATAGGGAAAAAGGGTATGAGAAATTACTGTACAAGAGAAAGTAGTATATGATGACCTCTGACATATATAGCAGTTGTAAGCTGCTTTGGATAAAAGCGTCAGCTAAATTAATAAATGTAAATTTCACTGAGAGAAGTTCAGCTGCAGTATTGATGTCATGAAGAGAGATGAAGAGACTCTTAAACATCTCACTGTTGCTGAATCATCACGTAGCTCAAAGCATTAGGGGTAAAATCTCTCATCAGTCTATTCTGATTCATCAACACAGTTTCACTGATGATCCTCCATCAACCCAAAACCCAGGATAGAGCGTCTGAGTGAATGTGGTCTGGACTGTGTGGATGAGGCTCATTGTGTCAGAGACGCTGTAGAAGGACAGAATTCCTGCTCCGTGATCCACAAACACTCCTATTCTCCTGACATCATCATCAAACACTCCTATTCTCCTGATGATGGACTCTACAGGGAGATCAGTCTTTATGTTATTGTGCCTGAATGAGTATCTGGAAGGAGAGCAGTACAAACTCCAGGACTGATCATTAAATCCAAACCCACACTCAACACCATCTCCCTTCCTGCTGATGCTCTTATATGACACTGATATATACACATATCCACTCCACTCAATCTCCCAGTAACAGCGTCTACACACACTCTCTCTACACAACACCTGCTGCCACACATCAAATCTGTCTGGATGATCAGGATACGACTGATCTGTGTCAGTGTCAGTAATCACTCTGTTGTTCTCAGACAGAGAGAGGAGTTTATGCACTGTGTTCGGATCCAGAGTGAACTGATGGGAATCTGATGGAGATAAAACACATCAGAATCAGGAATTATGAATCTGTTTGATCTCTTCATGTTCAGTGTATCATCAGTGTCTCAGTATCTGTGCACATCATCATTTACATCATCAGTTATAAACTCTTCTTTCTCCTTCTACAGGAGGAACATGAACACACTCATGAGTTTTCTGCTGGTTTTCTTACTGACTTACATTGTAGGAAGTCCTTCCTGGTCCAGAGATCAATGTTGGTGAATGGGACTGTGGAAATCAACAGACATGAACAGTGTGATTCTCATGATCCTGCAAATTGAGCTTCTGGCGCGAATGGTGCTTTTGTGCATTTATGTATTTGACGCAAATTCGCGTTTGCCACACGAATTGAAAAATTTGAGCTTTGGCGTCAATTCACACCGCGTTAACTAATCAGGAGCTTGCTCAGGAGTTACTCATTCAACATGGAGGAATGACTGATGTTGTCAGTGAGCAGTCAACTGGAGCTTTATGACACAAGTATCACACACATGTTCATATTTCAGGAATAAAATGGACCTCGCTTGGAAGAGTGTGTTGTAAATACACATTTAACTTTTGAGTCACGTACACGTTTTTTACAACTATTTTCCCCCTAATATAGCCTACAGCTACTTTTCGCTAACAAGATAATGGGTTTATTCAGAGGACGTGTGCAGGAAAAAGTGGAAAAGACCCGAGTGCTCTATCAACATCAGCCATGTGCTAACAACCGCTAGCACTTGCCCCTCCCACAAGAAGCGGATTTCGCCTCAGACGCGCGTCAATTTCGCTTCAAACTTTTGCTTCCTACGCGAGTCTATTTCGCTCTAGACGCGTGAATGCATTCAAAATGTTCAAGCGGCAAACTAGACGCGGTACACGCGAATTTGACGCTCTAAACGCGAATAGAGTGTCTGGCGCGAATTATTTCAATCTTAAGTCAATGCAAAGGCACGTTTACGCACGTCTGGAGGTCTCACGGGCGAATGAGATGTTTAGCGCTGTAGACACGAATTTGACGCAAATTCGTCTTTCGCGCGTGTAGTTCGTGCGAATGACGCAAATTGATGCGTGAATTACACAAATTGAGCGTGAGCGCGAATGTTGATAGATTAATTGAATAAAGGCCAAAGATAAGAAACGTTTCGTTTTACCCTAAACAAATTGTATTTTATCTTGAACCACTAAAGAGACATCAAAGCCAGCGGCAAATGTCAGAAGGTCTAGCCGAGGTGAGGCTGCTCTTGGCGAATACATGATCACGGAGCTCCCGCTGATCGCATGGAGTTCATCTCCGAAATCGGTGAAAAACATTTTACTTTATAAATGAACTGCATATTTGAGTTTAAAACAACTACATTCTCACCTGAAATACTTTAAAAACTACATTTCATGACACGACAACAGTAATATTTAGAAAATTATCCGAATAAACATGGCGGTTGAAAATGCTGCGTGAACTCAGCTGGCAGAAGCCCCCCCCCCCATGAAGGGGTGGTCACACTGCACTTTTCGTTCCATTGACTTCCATTCATACGCATGCGAAACGCAGGCTCAGGCGAAAGATTTTGCATTTCGCTGCGTTCGAAAGTTCAAGTTTGGTGAACTCTGACCTGCGAATTCTCATCACGTGAAGTCGCTTTCGACACCGTTGCGAAAGACACAGTACAAGCACAGATTAATCCATGTTTGTAATGATGTTGGACTGTAGTTTTGTGAGAGGCAGGACTTCTGCAGAAACGAAACTGGGCACGATCTCAAACGGTGATGCAACAGAATCAGATTAACAATTGCTTAATAACAGTGAAAAATAAATGCATTCATATTTATTTACAGACATGCTTCATGTAAGATATGCACACACGGAATTATTAATACACTTTATTAGGTGTTTTTTCCTTTGACTCACTAGATGCATCCACTAGAGGGACACAGAGAGACTGTTTCAGAAATAAACTGACATCACAGATATACATGCGTTTATTTCTTTGTCGTTTACAGCTCACTGTATTTTCATGACTGCAATAAAAACAACTAAAAACTAAAGTCACATAAAAACAAACAAGCATTACTTATGAAGTAATATCTTCATTGATTAAGTTGAATTTTTTTTTTAAAAAAGTATGAGAAAAAGTGTTTAATTCAAAACAGCAGGGAAAATTTACATTTATAATTATTTTTGGGTTTCTGTGGTTGTCCCAGACATGTTTACAGGGATTCTACAGGTCTTAAAAATTCTTAAATTGCACTTCCACAAACAAAGGCCTTAAAAATCTTAAATCAGAGCAGGACGTCTTAAATTCATAAAGTCAGGGCATAAAATGTTGCTTGAATAATAAAAAAACAAAAACAAAAAGTATTCCTCAGTATTTTCCCCATTACAAATATCTAAACATCCATGAATAACGATATGTACTTGAGATTATATTTGTAAAAAATTTGAAAACTGTAACCAAATAAAATGAGTTAATTCATAAAACAAGAACAAATGTTTGCAAATGGGGTAAAAATTAACTCGATTTTTCTGAGTATGATCAGAAGGTACAGTAATAATTATTTCCATATTCTAGTGTTTTGAGCAGAGCTATTTTGGAGATTTTAAAAAGTAATTGAGGTCTGTAAAATGTGAAGTGCTGTTAATAAAAGACATTTATATTTAGAGACCATTGATGGGTTTATTTATAACTTAAATTACATGTGGTACTTAAATAAAAAGTAAATTAAAACTAAAGGCACATAAAAAAACAGAGTTTTCATATTAAGTAATATCTTTATTGAATAATAGGGAAAAAGGGTATGAGAAATTACTGTACAAGAGAAAGTAGTATATGATGACCTCTGACATATATAGCAGTTGTAAGCTGCTTTGGATAAAAGCGTCTGCTAAATTAATAAATGTTAATTTCACTGAGAGAAGTTCAGCTGCAGTATTGATGTCATGAAGAGAGAATACTCTTAAACATCTCACTGTTGCTGAATCATCACGCAGCTCAAAGCATTAGGGATAAAATCTCTCATCAATCTATTCTGATTCATCAACACAGTTTCACTGATGATCCTCCATCAACCCAAAACCCAGGATAGAGCGTCTGAGTGAATGTGGTCTGGACTGTGTGGATGAGACTCATTGTGTCAGAGACGCTGTAGAAGGACAGAATTCCTGCTCCGTGATCCACAAACACTCCTATTCTCCTGATGATGGGCTTCACAGAGAGAACAGTCTTTATCTTATTGTGTCTGAATGAGTATCTGGAGGGAGAGCAGCACAAACTCCAGGACTGATCATTATATCCAAACCCACACTCATCACCCCATCCCTTCCTGCTGATGCTCTTATATGACACTGATATATACACATATCCACTCCACTCAATCTCCCAGTAACAGCGTCCACACACACTCTCTCTACACAACACCTGCCACCACGCATCAAATCTGTCTGGATGATCAGGATACGACTGATCTGTGTCAGTGTCAGTAATCACTCTGTTGTTCTCAGACAGAGAGAGGAGTGTATTCACTGTGTTCAGATCCAGAGTGAGCTGATGGGAATCTGATGGAGATAAAACACATCAGAATCAGGAATTATGAATCTGTTTGATCTCTTCATGTTCAGTGTATCATCAGTGTCTCAGTATCTGTGCACATCATCATTTACATCATCAGTTATAAACTCTTCTTTCTCCTTCTACAGGAGGAACATGAACACACTCATGAGTTTTCTGCTGGTTTTCTTACTGACTTACATTGTAGGAAGTCCTTCCTGGTCCAGAGATCAATGCTGGTGAATGGGACTGTGGAAATCAACAGACATGAACAGTGTGATTCTCATGATCCTGCAAATTGAGCTTCTGGCGCGAATGGTGCTTTTGTGCATTTATGTATTTGACGCGAATTCGCGTTTGCCACACAAATTGAAAAATTTGAGCTTTGGCGTCAATTCACACCGCGTTAACTAATCAGGAGCTTGCTCAGGAGTTACTCATTCAACATGGAGGAATGACTGATGTTGTCAGTGAGCAGTCAACTGGAGCTTTATGACACAAGTATCACACACATGTTCATATTTCAGGAATAAAATGGACCTCGCTTGGAAGAGTGTGTTGTAAATACACATTTAACTTTTGAGTCACGTACACGTTTTTTACAACTATTTTCCCCCTAATATAGCCTACAGCTACTTTTCGCTAACAAGATAATGGGTTTATTCAGAGGACGTGTGCAGGAAAAAGTGGAAAAGACCCGAGTGCTCTATCAACATCAGCCATGTGCTAACAACCGCTAGCACTTGCCCCTCCCACAAGAAGCGGATTTCGCCTCAGACGCGCGTCAATTTCGCTTCAAACTTTTGCTTCCTACGCGAGTCTATTTCGCTCTAGACGCGCGAATGCATTCAAAATGTTCAAGCGGCAAACTAGACGCGGTACACACGAATTTGACGCTCTAAACGCGAATAGAGTGTCTGGCGCGAATTATTTCAATCTTAAGTCAATGCAAAGGCACGTTTACGCACGTCTGGAGGTCTCACGGGCGAATGAGATGTTTAGCGCTGTAGACACGAATTTGACGCAAATTCGTCTTTCGCGCGTCTAGTTCGTGCGAATGACGCAAATTGATGCGTGAATTACACAAATTGAGCGTGAGCGCGAATGTTGATAGATTAATTGAATAAAGGCCAAAGATAAGAAACGTTTCGTTTTACCCTAAACAAATTGTATTTTATCTTGAACCACTAAAGAGACATCAAAGCCAGCGGCAAATGTCAGAAGGTCTAGCCGAGGTGAGGCTGCTCTTGGCGAATACATGATCACGGAGCTCCCGCTGATCGCATGGAGTTCATCTCCGAAATCGGTGAAAAACATTTTACTTTATAAATGAACTGCATATTTGAGTTTAAAACAACTACATTCTCACCTGAAATACTTTAAAAACTACATTTCATGACACGACAACAGTAATATTTAGAAAATTATTGAAAATGCTGCGTGAACTCAGCTGGCAGAAGCCCCCCCCCATGAAGGGGTGGTCACACTGCACTTTTCGTTCCATTGACTTCCATTCATACGCATGCGAAACGCAGGCTCAGGCGAAAGATTTTGCATTTCGCTGCGTTCGAAAGTTCAAGTTTGGTGAACTCTGACCTGCGAATTCTCATCACGTGAAGTCGCTTTCGACACCATTGCGAAAGACACAGTACAAGCACAGATTAATCCATGTTGTGATAACTAGAGGGAAACCGTTATATTTTGCTCCCGCCCATATTCGCAGCGGCGTCCGAAATAATTTCGCACTATCAAAGGCTAGTGTGACCGCCCCTTGACGCGAATTCGACGCGAATTTCACGCGCGAATGAAGCGAATGATCTCAAAATGTTTACGCGGCAAACTAGACGCGGTAGATGCGAATTTTTACGCTCTAAACTCAGTCCCAGACCGTGCTTTAAAAGTGTTCTAGATGATCTGTCGTGCTCAGACTAACGGACATTGGAGACATTTATTTAATTTACTGTGAAAGATGCATAGCATAAATAGCTTGAAATAAACATCACTAATACATCAAAGCTTTTTCCGAAACAAAAAAACAGATGTTGAATTTGTACAAAATACAAGAACTGCATCTGTTTACATAAATATAATCATCTTAATAACTAAACGAATGATACTTTAATGATTAAATGCTCGTAATAGGTTAGTTACAGTACCTTGGTTGATCATGTCGTGTAGTTTGGTTTCTCAGTTCAGTATTAAACGCCTTGCTGTGAGTGTGTGACACGTTTGTAATGATGTTGGACTGTAGTTCTGTGAGAGGCAGGACTTCTGCAGAAACGAAACTGGGCACGAGCTCAAACGGTGATGCAACAGAATCAGATTTACAATTGCTTAATAACAGTGAAAAATAAATGCATTTATATTTATTTACAGACATGCTTCATGTAAGATATGCACACACGGAATTATTAATACACTTTATTAGGTGTTTTTTCCTTTGACTCACTAGATGCATCCACTAGAGGGACACAGAGAGACTGTTTCAGAAATAAACTGACATCACAGATATACATGCGTTTATTTCTTTGTCGTTTACAGCTCACTGTATTTTTATGACTGCAATAAAAACAACTAAAAACTAAAGTCACATAAAAACAAACAAGCATTACTTATGAAGTAATATCTTCACTGATTAAGTTGAAATTTTTTTTTAAAAAAGTATGAGAAAAAGTGTTTAATTCAAAACAGCAGGGAAAATTTACATTTATAATTATTTTTGGGTTTCTCTGGTTGTCCCAGACATGTTTACAGGGATTCTACAGGTCTTAAAAATTCTTAAATTGCACTTCCACAAACAAAGGCCTTAAAAATCTTAAATCAGAGCAGGATGTCTTAAATTCATAAAGTCAGGGCATAAAATGTTGCTTGAATAAAAAAAAAAAAAAAAAAAAAAAAAAAAGTATTCCTCAGTATTTTCCCCATTACAAATATCTAAACATCCATGAATAACAATATGTACTTGAGATTATATTTGTAAAAAATTTGAAAACTGTAACCAAATAAAATGAGTTAATTCATAAAACAAGAACAAATGTTTGCAAATGGGGTAAAAATTAACTCGATTTTTCTGAGTATGATCAGAAGGTACAGTAATAATTATTTCCATATTCTAGTGTTTTGAGCAGAGCTATTTTGGAGATTTTAAAAAGTAATTGAGGTCTGTAAAATGTGAAGTGCTGTTAATAAAAGACATTTATATTTAGAGACCATTGATGGGTTTATTTATAACTTAAATTACATGTGGTACTTAAATAAAAAGTAAATTAAAACTAAAGGCACATAAAAAAAACAGAGTTTTCATATTAAGTAATATCTTTATTGAATAATAGGGAAAAAGGGTATGAGAAATTACTGTACAAGAGAAAGTAGTATATGATGACCTCTGACATATATAGCAGTTGTAAGCTGCTTTGGATAAAAGCGTCAGCTAAATTAATAAATGTTAATTTCACTGAGAGAAGTTCAGCTGCAGTATTGATGTCATGAAGAGAGAATACTCTTAAACATCTCACTGTTGCTGAATCATCACGCAGCTCAAAGCATTAGGGATAAAATCTCTCATCAATCTATTCTGATTCATCAACACAGTTTCACTGATGATCCTCCATCAACCCAAAACCCAGGATAGAGCGTCTGAGTGAATGTGGTCTGGACTGTGTGGATGAGACTCATTGTGTCAGAGACGCTGTAGAAGGACAGAGTTCCTGCTCCGTGATCCACAAACACTCCTATTCTCCTGATGATGGGCTTCACAGAGAGAACAGTCTTTATCTTATTGTGTCTGAAAGAGTATCTGGAGGGAGAGCAGCACAAACTCCAGGACTGATCATTATGTCCAAACAAACACTCATTACCTCCTCCCTTCCTGCTGATGCTCTTATATGACACTGATATATACACACCATCATCTCCACTCCACTCAATCTCCCAGTAACAGCGTCCACACACACTCTCTCTACACAACACCTGCCACCACGCATCAAATCTGTCTGGATGATCAGGATACGACTGATCTGTGTCAGTGTCAGTAATCACTCTGTTGTTCTCAGACAGAGAGAGGAGTGTATTCACTGTGTTCAGATCCAGAGTGAGCTGATGGGAATCTGATGGAGATAAAACACATCAGAATCAGGAATTATGAATCTGTTTGATCTCTTCATGTTCAGTGTATCATCAGTGTCTCAGTATCTGTGCACATCATCATTTACATCATCAGTTATAAACTCTTCTTTCTCCTTCTACAGGAGGAACATGAACACACTCATGAGTTTTCTGCTGGTTTTCTTACTGACTTACATTGTAGGAAGTCCTTCCTGGTCCAGAGATCAATGTTGGTGAATGGGACTGTGGAAATCAACAGACATGAACAGTGTGATCCTCATGATCCTGTATCTATTCCTAACACATTTCTAATATGATGTTCTCCATGATATGAGATGATGATGGACTGGTTTCTGAGAGCAGATGAATCTCCAGGACTTTACCTCTGTCTGAGATCTTCTTGAGCTCCTCTTTACAGAAATCCTCCAGTTTGTCTCTCAGCTGATGGACAGATTCTCTCAGATCATCAGAAGAGAAGAGAGAACTGAAGAGATCATCATTTACGTCTGTAGATTCAGGAGGAGCTGAGAGAGACTGGAAACTCTACAGAAAACACAGAAACACTTTAGATCACAGCCGCAACATACTGCTGTTGGTTAGGGACAGGTTTGGTGATATGGGTTAGTTTAAGTGGTAAGTGTTCAACAAGTGTACAGGGGTCAATTTGATTACTATAAGGGAACACAATTCAATCTGCTTATATTGCATTGTTTTGATAAATGAAGTATTTTCTTGAAAATTTGTGGAGTCTAATAAAATCATAAAAATCTATTTGATCAAGTTTGAAGTTCACCTGATCCAATTTTGATGAATGTTACTCAGAATCTGTACTATCGAGTTCACTGATTTCACCATTATGTAGTAAATCAGAAGGAAAAATGAGGTAAAAAGCTGAAATGTTAGTGAAGTTTTGAACTGTTGGTGGTTCTAGTGGTGTTTAGCAGCTAAATACATCTTCCAGAAGAAAGAGCTGAGAGGAATAATTCCTAGGAGATTTGTGTTTCTTTCAGAAGAAGAAGATCAGATGAGAGTCTGACTGATGATTATATAATAAGACACTCATGAACTGTTTCTCTGTGAGTCTCTGTCACAGCAGGATCTGCTCAAGTCCACTATGATCCTGTTCTTCTAGATGTGTGTTACCTGCAGGAACTGGATGTGATCCTGTGTGTGTGAAAGCTGCTCCAGCTCAGCGTCTCTCCTCCTCAGATCATTGATCTCCTGCTCCAGTCGCTCCAGTCGTTCTTCAGCTCGACTCACTGCAGTCTTTTCCTGATCTCTGATCAGTCGTATCAGCTCAGAGCGGCTTCTCTCAATGGAGCGGATGAGCTCAGTAAAGATCCTCTCACTGTCCTCCACTGCTGTCTGTGCAGAGCGCTGTTAGGACACACAGTGATTCAGCTTCAGTGAGTCTGAACTGAGACGGAGACAAACTTCTCTTCTTCTCCAGACTCACCTTATGAGACTCCACAGTCTCTCTCAGCTGCTGGAGATCTTTCTCTCTCTGCTGGATTCTCTGCTGGAGCGTCTTCTGAGTCTCCTTCAGCTGCTTCTGCAGGACAAACAGATGATCGTCAATCTCACAGAAAACTACTGGCTCTAAATCATCATGAACAGATCAATCCAGTAAAAGAGGAGCTGACAACTAATGGCTGTAGGTTCAAACTCCAGAAGTGAAGATCTGTTATGATACATTAATCATACATTAATTAACATGAAGATTAAGGCTTGTTTCATGCTGCGTGTGTAAGTATTATAAAGGTTAAACTGACACAGACATAGAGCTTCACACTAACTGTGTTTCTGTGTAATTAAGCTGTGGATCTACACAGAAAATAAAAAGACTACTGAATACCTGTGTCTCTGTCCTCTGGTCTGCAGCTGGAACAATGTCATGGTTTTTATGTTCAATAATCGTACACAGCAGACATATACACTTCTGATCAGTGCGACAGAAAACCTCGAGGATCTTCTCATGTTTCTGGCAGATCATCTCCTGCAGTCGTCCAGTGACTTCAGTCACTTTGTGTCTCTTTCCTCTAAACCAACTCTCGTGTTGTTCGAGGTGATTCTGACAGTAAGAGTTCAGACACATCAGACAGGACTTGACGGCTCTGTATTTTCTTCCAGTACAGACGTCACACTGCACATCTCCAGCTCCAGCCTCACAGTCAGCAGAGAGTCTGGTCTTCTTCAGTTTCTCCACCACTTCAGCCAGCATGGTGTTTCTAGATAAAGCAGGTCTTGGACTGAAGGTCTGTCTGCACTGAGGACAGCTGTAGACTCTCTTCTGATCCTCCTGATCCCAGCAGTCTGTAATACAGATCTTACAGTAACTGTGTCCACAGGGAATGGCCACTGGATCCTTCAGGAGATCCAGACACACCGGACACATGAACTCATCCTGAGAAAATCTGGCTTCTGCCATTTTACTGCATGAACACAGAGACACAAACACACAACAGCTCAACTACACTTCAGTTTCTCTTTCCCTGAAGTCATGTGTTTCTGTTTCCTGGTTCTGTGTTTGAGTGACGTGTGTAAAACAGGTGTGTCTGTGAGTCTGTGAAGCAGCTTCCTCATTCCTGCTGAGTTTAGTTTCAACACACCTGACTGTTATTAAAGTAAAAGCAAAGAACTTGACTTGGAAACGTGATTCTCTTAGACTAATAATTGGGAACCCTGACAATTAAATGTGTACTAGATTCCAGTCTCAGACAAACACTCAAAGAAATAAGAAGAGTCCAATGATGTCTGTTCACACTGTCTGTTTCAGCCCTATTTTTTTTTACCATGTGGACAGTTTGTGTACAATAGCACAAGCTTGAAGTGAATTTTGAAACAGAATGAGTCTACTCGATGGTTCTGCATAATTATCAAACTCATCCATTGGAGTATACGGAATGTATATATATGGGGCTTGAGTGTTTCAGAAACAAGAAAGAGGTTTCACTAAAGACAACACAAGACAAAGAACACAGGAAAACACAGGAAAACCAGTGGCTTACAAGGGACAGGTGAAGGTGATTGGTTGACATGGAAACTAAAAGGGTAGCTATGGCAACAAACAAGGGTTAATATGAGGACAAACAAGGCACAAAGCAAACAGAAGCTGGAAATAGACAGAAAAACTGAGAACAGAACATAGGCAATAGCAGTTTTTGGGAGCGAATGTAGTTCGGGATCTGCTACCCGCAGTTGATTTCTATATTCTAGGTATTATCAAATGGCCAGAGATTTGAGAACACAGTGGACGTGGGGGATTATAATATAACAAGAGCTCATACAAATACTGAGGTGCTAAACCATTCAGGGCTTTGTAAGTAATTTGAAAGATTTTATAATGTATAAAGTGTTTAATAGGGAGCCAATGCAGTGTTGACAGAACGGGGCTAATACGGTCATACTTCTTGGTTCTAGTAAGAACTGCTGAATTTTAGATCAGCTGGGGTTTGTTTATTAAGAATGCAGAACAACCACCCAATAAAGCATTACAATAATCTAACCTTGAATGAAAGCATAGGTCGCAACTTACATATATTTTTGAGATGGAAAAATTCAGTTTTACAAATACTAGAAACTTGTCTTGCAAAGGAAAGATAGCTCCACTGGCTCCCTCGTCCTGCTGGCTCCACCTTGGTCTGTTATCTACCATCCATTGCCTCGGGGATCATCCCTCCGGCAGCACCTCATCCCTTCGGCTCCGTCGGGCTCCTCCTTTCCCTTTGGCTGCTCCTCGTCCCTCTGTCACTCCGGCTCGATCCGCAGCCATCAGTTCCACTCCAGACCCTCCTCGTCACCCTGGCTCATCAGCTCTCCATCTCCACATTGGCCTCCTCCACCACCTGCTCCTTGGTCACCAGCCCTGCTGTGTCTTGTGTCTTGTGCTACTGGGGTTCCTCAGGGCTCAGTACTTGGACCACTTCTCTTCTCCATCTACATGACGTCATTAGGATCTGTCATTCAGAAGCATGGCTTTTCTTATCACTGCTACGCTGATGACACTCAACTCTCCTTCTCATTCCAACCAGATGACCCGACGGTAGCTGCTCGCATTTCAGCCTGTCTGAGTGACATTTCTAGCTGATGAATGACCATCACCTTCAGCTTAACCTTAAGAAGACAGAACTCCTGGTGATTCCAGCTAACCCATTGCTTCATCACAACTTCTCTATAAGGCTGGGTTCGTCAACCATTACTCCTTCCAGGACAGCCAGAAACCAAGGAGTTGTGATGGATCATTAGTTAAGCTTCACAGACCACATTGCTACAACGACCCGCTGCTGCAGGTTTGCCTTATACAACATTAGGAGGAAGAGCAAGCCACCCAACTTCTTGTCCAAGCTCTTGTTCTCTCCAGACTGGACTATTGTAATGCTATCCTGGCTCTTCCTGCATGTACTGTCAAGCCTCTGCAAGTGATCCAAAATGCAGCAGTGAGGGTTGTCTTCAATGAGCCAAAAAAAAGCTCACGTTACTCCTCTCCTCATCAGGTTACACTGGCTAAGAGTAGCCGCTCGCATCAAATTCAAGGTGAAGGCCACAAACTCATTTAACCTGTCCAAAACCAAATGGCTTCTGAGTAAAAGGAAATCTGTACAGTATGAACTGTCGTCAACTTGGTGCGCGAGTGTCAACATGTCCTCCCCAATTTCACCGATTACTTCCATATTTCAAAACATTCCGCAAAAGCGTCTGTAAATAATTGTTTATTACCGTCGACTGTGAGTGATGTCACTTCCCAATGCAAACACGCCCAATAAAATAGCCCCACCCCTGTCACTTGATTGACAGGTTTCTGTGTAGACGTCAGAAATTCAAATGCAAAAGGAATTGCGATTCCATTTGAGTTTTGGCAGTTTACATGCGCTGTGCAGAGAGAGTGTAAAAGCAATGTGGTAATTAATATTGCTTTTTAAATATGACAGGCTCATAGCTTGTAAGACATGAGAGTTGCATTTGCAAATGGACTTTGCTTTTCAATTTGAAATTTGGCACTCACTGTGTGTTCGGGAAAGCGAAAATGCAAACGGTAATGCGCGATTTGCATTTGGATTATGTCACAATTTATGCATCCACAAATTGAAAACGCAATTGCAAATACAATTTGCAATATCTTTTGAATAACGTCCGGAATATCATTCCATAGCCCCATGATTCCTGGTTGAGTCTATAATGTCTATCCTTATTGTGCTGCCTGTTTTCTTTCCTGTATTCCTAGTTTCTGGATGATTAAAGACTGTTGTTTGTGTTCATACCACGACTCATCTTTCCTTGCATACAAAATTAATAGAAAAAAAAAATAGGTTCAGATTTTTGTTGCCAAATTGGTTTCGAACAATTGGTGAATAAACAACTAAACTATTATGCCCGTCTGTCTGCTTGACTGACAGTTCTATTGATCACAGAGATTGCATTGACTTGGTATGATATTAGTTCAGTATAAAAATGGAAACAAACAATAGCTTAGATGTAGCAAACTTTTGTCATCTTGCTGCAGCTTAGCTCATTATATTTTCCAAGTAACTTGCCCAAAACTGGTTGTTTATCATTAATTGTTTTTCTTTTTTTACATTTGAATATTTCTCATTTTACTGTTCTGATGTAAGGCATTAATAATAATAATAATAATAGATTACCTGTTCCCTCCATCATGTTATGAGCCTGTTATGTGGATGATTTTTTTTACAGTTTCACTGTATTTTAATGGCTGCAATAAAAATAAAAACAAGATTTACATTATTAAGTAAAAACAAGAGTGACTTTATTGAACAAGAAATGACTGTTCAGGAGAAAGAAGGACAATTTAGTGATTTATGGACAAGAATCAATATGTGATGTCATGGAAATTATTTGTAAGGAGACTGAGGAAACTGGAAATGTTTGGATTGGGAAAAAACTGGTTAATATCTCAGAAAGATGTAGGAATATTACAGTAACACTCTAATGTCATTCAGAGAAAACTGTTGGTACAACATTATTTTTAATTGCATTGAAGCAGATCACACAGAAACATCAGTAAAGCCTGAAGTGCGATTTCAAGGTTCAGGTCAATAAAATAAATGTCTTTGGGAAAAGTGCTGGTAAAAGTCAGTAAAACAGCGATTCAGATCTTAAATCTGACACACAAAACACCACAGTACTCCATCATCTAGTGCAAGTTAAAACAACCTCAAAAACCTTATAGTTTAAGCTGCTTTACATAAATAGGTCACATAAATACAGTAATCTTCAGTTCAGTACCTCACAATGAATTCAGTAACATTCTTCTTTTATAAAATCAAAAACATAATGCCAATTTTCTTCAAGACTGGATATGTTTGTGCATTATTTTCCACTTGATTAATTAAAGTTTTAAATAAATCACGCTTAAGACGTTTGGACACAATAAATACTCATTAAAGTACTCAGTTTAAAGTAGAATAACTTTGGCGATGACAGAAGCAGAAGTTTCAAACCTCTCTTTATATCTTTCAGGATTGTTTGATGTGAAATTGTTCCCATTGTCCCTGCAGTATAAAGATGTCTGACTAGTATCCATGTGGTCAGCGAGCGTCTGGCGGTCAGCGAGTGGCTCAGTGCTTTAGTGCTGGTTGTTTTGCAGCTGCATGCGGGACACCAGGGTGGAGACCAGTTTCTCCATCTGCTGCGCTCTCAGTTCCCCCGTCTGCAGAACCTCCTGGTGATTGGCTTTCTTCTCGCTGTCGTAGTCCATCACCGCCTGATTGGTGATCAGAGACAGAGCCACGACCCTCATCCCACAGTGACGCGCCACGATCACCTCGTGAACCGTGCTCATGCCTTAAAACACACACACACAGAGACACACACACACACTCCTGTTCAGTTTCACACATCACACTGCTTCTGTGACACCGTCTCCCTCCATCTCTGTCAAAACAAGCTCCGATCAACAGCACAACTGACCCGGCACACTTATTATTTTACTTCTTTTATGATTCTTTCATGAACACAAAACACAGAACAATTACAAACTACGCACTCAAACACACACATATATATAAGGAAGTGTAATTAATGCTAATAATAACTGAGTGATATTAGACTGACCGACGGCGTCGGCTCCGAGGGAGCGCAGCATTCTGCACTCGGCGATGGTCTCGAAGGACGGGCCGCCCAGCACACTGTACACACCCTCCTGCATGAAGGAAGAGTAACCCAGCTCCGCTGCGATCGCGTGAAGCATCTGCTGCAGACCGCGGTCATACGCTTCTGACATACACGGGAACCGCTGACCGAACCTGAGCCACACACACCAGAACATCATCATCATCATCATCCAGCTCAGACTCCTCTCCGTCAGTCACTATACTCTCAGTATGTAGAACCAGAATCAGCTTTATTCGCCAGGTGTGCGTAAACACGAGGGATTTGTTGTTATTTTATTTTATAAGGTGCTCCTAGTACATGCATCTAACATGAGAACAGAAAAAACATTTCAGTTAATAAAAACATTGTATGTATTTATATGTAAATGTATTTATATAGACATATATCTAGTGCTTTAGCTTTTTTAATTTGTGTTCTAAAAAATATTCAGTGCTGTTATTGATGTAGTAGAATCTCAGACTCACATCAGCATCATCAGAGTCTCACCTCTCGTCGTTCGCTCCCACCAGCGGGTTGTTTCCAGCGAATCCGGGAATATTGATGTGGTCTTTGATGACCATGATGTCTCCCACAGTGAAGTCTGGGTTGAGTCCTCCGGCGGCGTTGGTCAGGATGACCGTCTCAACACCCATCAGCTTAAACACACGGATCGGCATCGTGGTCTGCCCAAACCAGATCACCACAGCATCAGAAACAACGCCACATTTCATCTCAGAATCACCAGAAACATGTAATGCACAGACAAACACCGGGATGATAGTCAGGGATCTATGCACTTATTCTCAGAAGAGCAGGACTAGAGAGATGATTGTGTAACTCTGTGAACATTTCACACGTGTAAAGTTTGCTTTGTATTCATAAAAACACAGCTGATATTTACATTCAGCAAACACTGATAATACAGGAGTGATACAGTGCAGGAGATAATGAAAGACAACAGCTCCTCCTCGGAAGACTGGGAATGAGCTCGGAACGTTCTGTGGAAATATTCGTGTAAAGCCCTCTGTTCTTTAATAATGTTCTCAAATCATGGAAGGTTTTTCTGTAAATGTTTCAGTTGGATGTTTATCTAACAAGTTTAAATGTTGCTACTTTTTCAGAACTTTAACAGTTTTTCAAAAGTAACATTTCTATAATGTTTGCAAAATGATACAATGTAATGTTCCATTTATGTGTTCTATTATGATTAACTCAAATTAAATCTAAACCCATAAAAAAATGTTTTGTTACTTAAAATGCAAAAACTTTGAGATAAAATGAAATATGAAAAACATAAACTTATTTCATTTCAGAAAATTAAATTAAACCTAAAAATTACAGACAATTATGTAGGTGTATTTAAAAAAACAAATAGTTTAGTTTAACTTGATGTTCGAGAAGAACTAAAACTGAAACAAAAACAAATGATAACTCTATAGACATAAAAAAAACTAAAACCGATATTTTTAATTAATTAAAATATAAATAAATAAAAATATCTAATAAAAACAAAATGTACTAAATTACTGAAACGATAACAAAAAAAAAAATGTAAAAAAAAAAGAAAATTCTAAATATATATAATAAAAAACTATATGTCGATGATGCTTAAGGAAACATGAACAACCAAGACAAAAACAGAAAGACAATTTTTGAGAGAACAATCCGACTGAACCCTTTCATAACTTTCTGGAAACACAAGCAGAACGTTAGAAGATGGTTTTGTTAGCTGGGTCTATCTGAGATGAGCTGTCAGTGTGTTAATCACCTTCTGAATGGGGTATCCTTCATACAGGTGAAACCTGCCCTGCATGCAAACACACGGCGTTCCTTTAAGCGTGCCGAACACCAGCCTTCCAGCGTGACCGTGAACTACAGAAAACAGGGTTAGGAGTGAGTCTGGAGACGATTACAGCGCATCAGCTGCAGCACATGCTCTGAACTCACCGGTGCTCTGAGGGAAGCTCGGGATGTCACTGTACTTGATCACCAGAGGATCTTTCAGCATCTCTGCCAGTCCTCCGAGTCCGGAGCCGCACACGATCCCCAGCAGGGGGCGCACTGGGGCCTGAGCCAGCAGCCAATCAGCTGTGGCCTTACACTCCTCATAACTGCACCTGGAGGAGAGCAGAGAGACAGTCCTGAGGTGTGCATTCAATCCCATTCAGTGTCTTTAGAAGCAACATGTGGAAAATAATTCTTCTGGATCAGGGTTTTAATAATTAATTACTACAAATAGCACTTAAAAACATTTCTGTTACTTTAAATAAAATAAATATTATAATATATAAATATTAACTGAATATATATATATATATATATATATATATATATATATATATATATATATATATATATATATATATATTAAACTTGTTTTATTAGTTTTCAAATCAACATTTTTCATTATTTTCATTTAGTTTAGCTAAAATAAAGTAAAAATATTATAATAATTATGTTGATATATTTAAAAAATATATATAAAAAAATAACAGATACAAAAAAAACTAAGGAAAATGTTAAATTAAATTATTTATTTCATTTTCTATTATTAGATTGACTTGAGAAGCAAAATGTGTAAAATCAGGGTTATTATAATTAACTAAAACTAAAGACATAAAAAACTAATAATAAACATTAACTGAAACGAAATGTAAAAAAAAGTAATTTATTTTAATTTCAACATTTCTCATTTCCATTTAATTGAAAAAATTAATAAAAACTACCATATAAACATTAAAAAATACTAATAATGAGAAATACACTAATTTAATTGATTAAATTATTTCAATTAATATCATTAGAATTATTTAATTATCTAAATATTTAAGACAAAAAGGAATTTAAAAAAACAATTATGTTACTTGAAATAAAATAAACATTAACTGAAATAAAATATTAAAAGGTTAACTTTATTTACTTCAACTATTTTTCAAAGCAAATGACAGAAACAAAAAACAAAAACAAATCTAATATCTCTCTCTAATATGATTGAGAGAGAAAAGTATGAAAGACTGTCAGAATGAAGCTGAGAGTTTGTGTTGGAGTCACTCTGTCTGTCTTCTTCCCCATGTAATGTTTTGATAATAAATCATGTGTTCATCATCTGAGCTCAGTCTGATCAAATCAAAACACTGGGGAGGGCAATATTCAGGGCTGGACAGGTCAGGTTATACAAATGATCCCTGTGAGCAGTTCTGCTAATGTTTCACACTGGAAACTCCAGCAATCACATATGACTCACTTAAGGTTTGGGAAATCTTATTTTATAGATGAAACAAATAAAAGAACATTGCTAGAACATTATAATTTGGTTCCCTAATAACCCATACAGAATGGAAATTTGTATAACCCATACGGAATGGAAAGTTCAGCTAACAATAGGCTCTGTGTTCTAGAAACATTCTGCTTCAGTTCCATGAATGTTTCTGAATGTTCTCGGGGAGTTCGCCCTGTTTAAACCCGTGTTGTTTTGTTACACCTGTTATCAGAACATTCCATTGTAGCATTATCAAACATCTCGAGAATGTTACTTTCCAATGTTCCCTGGACGTTCTGAAACAAGAATAGATACATTTAAATAATAATTAAAACCGTTAGACTTTGAGAGAACGTCCTTCGTCAGCTGGATTACTACTGATTATTATTAGTAGTAGTAGTAGTAGTAGTAGTATTATAGCTGCTGTTCGTGAAAAATGAATGTAATCACTGATTGGCATTATAATTAATATGTAGTTAAGAATATTTGCAAAACATTTACATAAAGCAAACAAACTTGATAAGATATCGCGGGTATTTCATTCATCATCATCATCATCATCATCATCATCTGATGTCACAGTGATACGTGCACCTCAACACGAGGCTCTCGCCTACACCTCATCACCTCACGTTTCATCATCTAGATATTACATCACGCCGTATATCGACTGCTTATATGAGCTTTGTTCATTTAAAACATGATTGTAATAATGTGTCCAATATATATAAGAGCGTCAAACCAGTTTAACAGGTTCCTTCGCTATCCACTCGGTTACCCTCACTTTTAAACTCACAGAGGTGACTGCGCAGAAAGATCATTTTAAAGATGATGCAGCGCGCTTATGAGATGAATTCTGATGTAGCATCTGATGATGATGACGCAATAGACCACATTCGCGCGCGCTCGATATAATGTGGCATTTGAAATAGGAGGCTAAAATGATCCACGTGACGATTAGAATGTAAAAGTACAGAAAAGAAGTGTGTTAGACTCACCCTGTGGATGAATCAGGAAACATCACGAAGGGTTCTGTGTGTCCGTCAGTCAAGAATGGGCTTTTCTGTATGTCTGTAGTGTTCCGCTTTAACTCGTTTCTCCGGCTCTCTCTCTCTCTCTCTCTCTCTCTCTCTCTCTCTCTGTGTGTGTGTATGTGTATGTGTGTGTGGGTGGACGACAGAAATCCAAGTCTCCAGAAATGACCTCATTAAACGCGTTTCCTCTTCCATCCGACGCCTCTCGCTGTCTGCGCGCGCAGCGCTTTGTGACGTCACTCGCCGCGCCTCTCAGGCGGAAGGCTTCAAAGGAAATGTAACAGTAGATGTATCAAGCGAGTTTCTCAGTATATATAGCCTGTAGATGTACATTTTTCTGGAACAATGCTTTTGATAGATTCATCTGAAGAAAGCATGGTTATTGAAAGGAAAAGGTCGCACTTCTAATAAAACAAGAGCGGTATGCTATACATTTTAAGATTTTTAATGTTTATCCAGCGAACTCCCAAACTGCCTCTTTTTTTATATATATTTATGTGCATTCTGAGAAGTTGAGGAAGAAACTTTACTATAATTTATCTTTGCAATCAGGTTAAATGTCTTTGTGAGAACTTAATTTGTTATTTAACTTGATTTGATGTCCTTCTTACTGAAATTGTGCTTATTGTTTAATCTCTTAAACTCATTGATAACAATAAGAATAACATGTTTCTTTAGGATTATGAAAATATTTATCGTACTGATTGAGGTGTTTTTTTCTTCCGTTCCTTTCTTTATGTTTTTGTATTTCAATGCAGAGTTTTTTTTTTTTTTTTTTTTTTTTTGTCTTTCAATAAAAAAGTTTCAAATGTGGAAAGTGCTTCTGTTTAATCCATTTACAAATATTTTTGACCATATTTTAGATTAATAAATGCATTTTGCTAATAGAAAACCCTAAAGTTGGGCTGTAGGCCTATTAGAGACTCTCACAAATAAAAAAACTATTACAAAAAATGTGAGCTCTATACTCTTATTCATATTATTGCAAAAGTTATTTATTTATTTATTTATTTATTTTAGTTTGTTGTCACTTTTCTTTTCTTTTTTTCTTTTTGAATGCATTTGAACCAACCTGCATATTTTATGTTAATATTCATATAAAAAAATATATTAAAGTTTATATTAAAGCAGAAATAATGCTAAATAAATGCATTTATTTATCTGAGATTTGGGTATAACATGTTTTTCATAATTAATGGAATTCATTTTTAATAAGCATTGAGCATTAAATATATTTAAAACAGGCAAATTTAATACCATAATAACACCATTTTAACACAAGTTATATTTTTGGGAAATGCCAAACAATAAGTATTTCAGTTTTTAATATAAAATGTTCTAAAGCCTTAGATATTGGATATTATAGTTTTTTGTTGTTGTAGTTGTTGTTGTTTTATATATAGGCTATAAACTTAACTAACTTATTCTATGAATATATGTATCCAAAAGAAAAATAAATAAATAAATATATGTACAGTATATATATATATATATATATATATATATATATACTTGACCAACATTGAGAATTAGGCTAATATTTAAAATGGAAAAAAAATAAAAATATAAACATTATAACATGCACATTATATAAAATACCATAAATGACTAGTAAAGATTTTTTTTTTTTTTGAATAAAGTACTTTGAGTTCAGAAACACATACTAATTACATATGTTACATATTTATTACATATGCATATTTGATTTATGGAAGTGAACTTAATAATCATTTAAATAGCTTATTTAATTTGTTTATATTTATTTAAATCACACACACACATATAAAACACAGAACAATATTTAGGAAAAATAATTGATGTTTAGGAAATACAAAAAACTATTTCAAAATTTATTTCATTAATTCAATAAAAACAATTCTTCTATAATAAAAAATATAGGCTTATTCCAAAATATATGAATATATATTTATTTGTATTTCTTTAATTTGTATAAAGTCTGGTTGTGTGCAGGAGTGAATGCAGTGATGATGTGACACACAGCGCCACCTGCAGCTCACAGTGTTCAGCAGCAGCTGCATCACTCGCTCATTCTCTCAGAGTTCTCCTCCTGAATCTCATTAATGAAACACCTCATCACTCTGGAGTTCTCATTCCTCTCACAGCTTCTTTTGTGAGCCGCTGTTCTCAGGATGTTCTGTTCCAGCACTTCCCAAACCCCGGACATCCACACGTGTAGAGGATGTTTGTGCAAAGTGCCTGAATCAGGACAAAACCCCCAAATGAAGATTAATTTGAATGAGAGCGTGTAAGATAAGCCCTTTAATTCAGCGTCTGCTTTCACACCAAGACTAAAGCATCAAAACATCACTGCTACATTAAACTTCTGCACGAATGTCCCCAGTGCAACAATCATATGCTGAGAGATTTAGGATACTTTATTTAAGCTGAGAAGAAAAAAAAAGTTTAAAAAGAAATTAATAAAATAAGAGTATAAAGAATACTGGAAAATAAAACTGCCTGAATTTTAAGGTGCAAAAGTTTATTTTCTCATTTTACTTACTTACATATTTTATTTTTTACTTCTACAAAAATTTTGTCACATGCATTTTTGATGTGCATATTAAAAAGAAAATGCCACCCATATTTCACTGTCATCTATTAATTACAAAATAGGTTATATTTAAAATTAAATTTAAATTACATTTATGCATTTAGCAGACGCTTTTATCCAAAGTGAAAATGTAAAAAATATATAATATAATATAATATAATATAATATAATATAATATAATATAATATAATATAATATAATATAATATAATATAATATAAATTTGTTTTTTTATTGCAAAATGTCCAGTCATTTATTTATTAACATCAAGATCTTAATTTAACCTATTTTTTTCCACTAGATCATTTTAATATTAAAAATTTTGGAAATAATCAGTTAATTTGAGCTTGTAAACTTTTAAACTATTATATTATATTATATTATATTATATTATATTATATTATATTATATTATATTATATTATATTATATTATATTATATTATATTATAAACAAGAGGAAATAAAAAGCTGAATCCTAGGTGTAATACTTTTAGGAGTTTTGCAGAACAAACACGTGCTGAATGAGCTGAATGAAGAGAGAGAGAGACAGAGAGAGAGAGAGAGAGAGAGAGAGAGAGAGATGGGCCAGTTTATAAAAGCATGTCATTTGCTCCTGAGAGATTGAGTCATTCTGCAGAGACTTGTTTAGTAAAGTTAGTTTACGGAGCATCAACATGTAGCTGAGATCATAAAGCTGAATGTAGCATCTGATGAACCTCAGCTTCTGAACACCTGAGCGCATGTGTTAATATACAGCAGCCTCGCAGCTCTCTGAATGACAAGGTAAGACGCTGGATTTCACACACACACATGCAAACTCTACTTTCTGAAGGGGTTTGATGAAGCTCCTGGTTAAAGAGTAAAGAACTTCTGAACAACAGGTGCTGCACACGTCATGCACCGTCTCTCCTGACAGATTCATCTATTTCTCTGGGGGGAAAAAACATTGCTTTTGGATTAACTTTGCAACAATTTTCACCTAGAAACTGATGGCAAATTTCCCAGAAAATTACTATGAAACAGAATGTAACACATTGAATTAAGTGTGAAATTCTAAAGTAGAAAAACTGAACTACACTGCAGTATTGATTTATGCATATGAAAAACATAAAGTTGATACATCTTTGTAACAGTTGCAATATTTGTATTTATTAAGCACTTTACACACAGAAGTTGCCTGTTATGCGTTACGGATGTTGCTCTTATTAATGCATTTCATCATGTCCTGGGAAACAAAGAAGCTTGCGCTGGTGTTGCAGTGCAATGATTTATCACATGCACTCAGGTTAGGGTTGAGAAAACAGCCAAATCTGTGGGAAAACCTAAAAAAATCCTGAGTTTAACTCTGTGTGTGTTTATGGGCGCATATTAAACTGTGAAAGAAAGCAAGACAGAAAGAAAGAAAGACTGAGGGTTGAGATCTGCGGAGGGGGGATCGTTATCCACTTTGGAATACTAATGAGCTGCTATTGTGCCACACACACACACACACACATATACAAGCACACACACAAGCACACACACACACACATATACAAGCACACACACAAGCACACACACACACATACACACAAGCACACACACACACACACACATACACAAGCACACACACACACACACACACACATACACAAGCACACTCACAAGCACACACACACACACACACAAAGATATGTTTGTCAGCGGTCGGTTTGGTCTCATTGGTTAGTGTTTCACACAATACGTTCCTTTGTACCCGAGAGAGAGAGAGAGAGAGAGAGAGAGAGAGAGAGAGAGAGAGAGAGAGAGAGGGAGAGAGAGAGAGAGAGAGACGGAGAGGGAGAGAGAGAGAGAGAGAGAGGGAGAGAGAGAGGGAGAGAGAGAGAGAGAGAGAGAGAGAGAGAGAGAGACGGAGAGAGAGAGGGAGAGAGAGAGAGAGAGAGAGAGAGGGAGAGAGAACTGATAAGGTGGAAGAGAGGCTAAAACACATCCCGAGTATTACACACCTTCAATCTTTACCATGAATCATTCTCCTGAGAAAGAAAAGAGACTTTGGTTTAATGCGTGTTTGGACTTGAAAAATATGCAGATATTTAGATTTATACATTTCTATGCAGGTACTTTTTGTTTTGGTTTTTTAAGTCTTGTTTTTAAAAAACGGTCTCAAAATGAAGTGGGTATATGTTTAAATTAAAAACATTTATATATATATATATATATATAATTTCAATGGGATCAGACAAATCAACTCAGAAGGAAAACAGTATTATTTTTCTTGGTCTTGATTTAAACATAAACTCACTTAGTTTAGCTCTCTTTACTCATAGTATAACAGTATATTTGCACTGGAACACAAGTCTAAAGTATTAAAGAAAAACATCATTTTTTGCTGTGTAAAGAGTTTATCTGGCGGATGAGGACAGACAGTCTAGACTTTTTTTTCACACGGCCTTATTTAGTTCGTCTCATTCAGCTCATCGTTGGTTAAAGTCTCTCACGTGTAAAATAATCTGTTCTGTATTCAACATGATCTTCTCCCTGTGGACTGAAATCTACACCACAAAACAGAAGTACTGCAGAAAACACCGGAGGCCACTGAATGAGCTGGATATCATGACATCTAAATGTGTACATTTGTGTTTCAAGCAGAAAAAGACCTTGTGTTTGAATCATTTGAACAAACCATACAAAAAATTGCCAATTTTACTGCATCTACCAAATGCTTACGTTAATGTGAACTTAACTTAATGCTTTACTAAAGAAAAAAAAAAAGTTACAAAAGTTTCTTCTTCAGATGATGTCGGCCACACCCCCTCCATCGCACAGCCCCGCCCCTCAGAAGGTGTGCCACTCCCAGACACAGACAGACATTCTAAAGCCTCTGCTCGGAGGGGCGGGGCATGGGAGTCAGGTGGCACACCGGAGGCGGGTCCTAACCAAGGATGGGCGGAGCAACGTCAGCATCGAGTACGTGAGTGGGTGTGGCGCTCTGTACCTGCGTGACCCCTGGACCACCTTTGTGGACATGCAGTGGAGGTACAAACTGATTCTGTTCAGTGCCACTTTTGTGGGAACCTGGTTCACCTTCGGACTGCTGTGGTACCTGCTGGCTTTGGTGCACGGAGACCTGCTCGGTAAGATAAAAGTCAAATCAGCATAAAGAGACTTTCTCAATTCATGTTCCTGTACTTATTGTGGATGATTCTTAGCTATTTAGGAATAATTGTTATACTATTATTATACTCCCCCTATCACATCCCCGTGTTTGTTTGTGTGCATCAGTCTGATCTTTGTCTTTCTTCCTGTAGAGTTCGATCCTCCAGCAAACCACAGTGTGTGTGTGATGCAGATGCAAACGCTGACCGCAGCCTTTCTCTTCTCGCTGGAGACTCAGACCACCATCGGATACGGATACCGCTGCATCACGGAGGAGTGTCCGTCTGCCATCGTCCTGCTCATCATCCAGCTCCTCATCACCACCGCCATGGAGATCTTCATCACCGGAACCTTCCTCGCCAAGGTGTGCATCCTATTAATCACCTCAACACAGAAAACCAATAAACATCTGTATTTGTGGGTGAAATATGACCCACACCTGTCTGTCTCAGGTGGCTCGGCCGAAGAAGCGTGGCGGGACGATTCGGTTCAGTCAGCATGCTGTGATCGCTAATCACGACGGACGACCGTGTCTCATGATACGAGTCGCTAACATGCGCAAGAGTCTGCTGCTGGGCTGCCAGGTAACCGGAGGAGACAATTATCACCTTAACAAAGTTTTGAATTTGAAGATCAGGGTAGATTTGACTTATTTTGCCTTCTGGGAAACATGTTAGTATCTACTGTAGCCTCTGAAGGGCAGTACTAAATGAAGAAAAAAAAAAAAGATTTTTAGGCAAAATAAGAAAAATGTAAACATCTCCATTCTGTTCAAAAGTTTTCACGCCCCTGATCTTAATGCATGGTTTTACCTTCTGGAGCATCATCGAGCGTCTGAACCTTGAACATGGAAATGTGCTCATGTGGAAACTATGGTTTGGCAGTAAAATATGCACAAGTTCTTTGAGGTCAAATGCAATTAATGTGATTTATTTATTTTTTTCAGGTGACTGGGAAGCTTTTACAGCCGTGCGCACCGAAGGAGGGCGAGACGGTGCGTTTGGATCAGAAGAACGTGAGCTTCAGCGTGGACACGGCCAGCGAGAGCCCCTTCCTCATCCTCCCGCTCACCTTCTACCACATCATCGACGAGCAGAGCCCGCTGCGCCGATGGGCCGACAAGGGTCAGATCCCGCCACCGTCCTCTGAACATCCGCAAAGTTTACCCAACAATGGTTTTTATTAACTCAAAAACTGATGTGCATGAGTTCAGATCAGTCAGGCCTCAATCCAGCCCAGAAAGAAATACAGAAGCATTGCTATTTCAAAGAAAACAAGTTGAAAAAATAAATTGAATCCAATATTTATTGGTAAAATGTGACCCTGGACCAAAATAATCTTTAAAGTTGTTCAAATGAAGTTCTTAGCAATGCATATTACTAATCAAAAATTAAGTTTTGATTTATTTATGGTACGAAATTGACTAAATATCTTCATGGAACATGATCTTTACTTAATATCCTAAGGATTTTTGGCATAAAAAAGAAAGGCATAATTGTGACCCATACATGCTTTTGTGCTCCAGGGTCACATATAGTAAGTATAGTGTTATGAGACATTTACAAGCAATTTTGGAAAGGCCAGTCATTTTCGACTATAGGAATAATAAATCAGGTAAAGTATTTTCAGCACAGCACAGGCATCAGCTTAGAATCATAAGTTTCTATCTGACTTTTGTATTATTCTATTCTTCTTCTGTGACAGCCTGTTTACATTATGTGAGGTTTCTTTTGTAAGCTGTACATTTTAGGACACAAAAAGCATTCTATACAGAAGTCTATGGAAGAAAAAACACTGAAGCTCAATATCTCAAAACTGCTCAGAATGCAGATAGAAACTTATAATTCCAAGTTGGTGAGGGGTAAATATTATTATCAGGGACAGAAAACAACAACAAAAGTAGAAACAATTTCCTTTTGTTTTTATTTTATATAATGATTTTCTGTTTTTATTTAATTTTAAGTAAATAATGGATTCTTGACAATAGGAAGAGTCATGTAAAAAAGTGTGATGCCTAAAAAACATTTAGCAATTAATATATTTTAATTCGATTAACTTTTATTAAACTTATTAAATTTTATAAATACATTTTATTTATTAAAATGTCAAAAAATATGTTAAATATTATTATTATTAATACATTTTTAATTATTTAAAATGGTTAAATATTAAATGTATTTAATATTAAATATATAATTAAATATAAAATACATTTTAATTTTAATTTAATTTACATTTTATTAATTACTCATTTATTAAAAATTTTAATTAGAAATTTTTTTTATTAATTGAATCTATTTATATTTCATCTGAAAATGTAACTAGGTTTTGAAACTTTTGGGATTGCAAACACTGCGCCTCCAGTGGCACTAAACAGAATTGCAAAAACAGTGACAGCTTCTGCTTCATGAATCACTTCACCTTTCAGAAAACTTCTTGTAGAAACACTCATTGTGTCTGTTTCAGGCGGATGGACGGACCCAGATCCGGGTCCGGCTGATTTTGAGCTCCTGGTGATGATGAGCTCCACAGTGGAACCCACATCAGCCACCTGTCAGGTGCGCACCTCCTACCTGCCCGACGAGATCCTGTGGGGCTACGAGTTCACACCCATCGTGTCTCTCTCTGCCACGGGAAAATACGTGGCGTATCTCGCCTACTTCGACAAGGTGGTGAAAACCAAGACCCCGCCCCTTTTTAACCAGACCCCGCCCAGCGGCACTGACGGTTGCCATGGAGACGTGAGCAGCTCGGACCCGGAGAAGATGCAGCTGGAGCATAGCTACCGAGAGGATGAGAGACAGACGGAGAGCAGGACCGTCAGCGCACGCATCAGTAACGTCTGACTACGTTCAGTAATAATGTCCTTCAAATAAAAAACTCTAATCATTAATGTTGCATCAACAGCATCAGTACAATAATATGCAAAAAAAAAAAAAAAAAAAAAAAACAGCAGCATATAAGATGAAATGCATTTAATGATTTTATTTTATGCGCTTTTAAGAGTTCATATTATTTGAAAAACTACATGAAATATTTTATGCATAAAAACATGCACTCATAAAAAAGCAATCTAAATGCATGAACGTAGCAGGGTTATCATTTATTTACTTAGCATAAAAAATAAACAAATATGTGTTTAAAATCAAGCACTGAAATCATAAATGCTGCATGAAAAGCATTAGACAAATAATATGCAAAAATTTATTAACAGAATATAAGCTTAATAGGAAAATGTATATTTTTTTGCGTAGGCCTACAGCAAATACATGTGATATTCTTTTGATTTTTAGAATGCATTTTAATTATTTTATTTTATGCACTTTTAAGAGTTCATATTATTTGAAAGACTACATGGAATATGTTTATGCATAAAACACACAAATGCACAAACACAGCAGGGTTATCATTTACATACTTAGCATAAACAATACACAAATATGTCCTTAAAATCAAACGTTTAAATAAATGATATATTGCATGCATAAATAAAAAGATAAGCTGAACAGGGACATTTATATTTGTGTGCAGGACTACAGCATACAGTATGTTAAATACTTTTAAAATAATGTGATTTTTATACTTTAAAATGCATTTTAATTAGATTATTTTATGAGCTTTTAAGGGCTCCTATTATTTGAAAGAGTTCATGCATATGCATAAAAATACCTAAATGCATAACATAGCAGGATTATCATTTATCATAATTAACGTTTTTAAAGAAAAGGCAAGCATTGAAATCTTAACATTGCATTATCAGCATCAGCCCAATAATATGTTTAATTATTAACACAGCATAAGCTGAATAGGAAAACTGATGATTTTGTATATTTGCATATTATTTTATTAATATTTTATTAATATTTATTTATTTATAACTCTAATGAGCTCATATTATTTGGAAGATGGCATGTAAAAATATAAAGTGTCTTCAAAGGCAAAGGAATTTAAAATAAACTAGGAAAGTTTTATTATGAAATATTTCAAAAGTTAAAAGAGCTACAATCATATGCCTTTGACCATAAAAACAGCAAACTGCATAAAAACTGCAGAAACGTAATTTACCAACTTAGCATAGAAAAAAAAAAAAGATTAAAATGTGTTTAAAATCAAACACAGAAATCATTAATATTGCATGAACAGCATCAGCCCGATGTTGTGCATCAACCAGCCAAATGCATAAAAACACAACAGAGTTATCATTTACCCACCATAATGCAGAGGAATGAAAAGTTCATAGAGAGCTATTTATGTAGCACTTAACTGTCTGGTTTATTCTTGAGTTTTTGGTTGTGTCAGAACAAACCTGTGATTGTTTCATGCATGTGCTGTATGAATGTGTTCCTGTGATTCATCACATGTTCTGCTTTAGTGACTCTGACTGAATGTTACTTTAATGATTTTGCACTTTGGGCTCATTAGGAGCATTTCTTACTATCCTAACGAATCTGACAGCACTTTAGTTCTGTACTCTCCTCTCTTTACACAGAGAGACATTAATGCAGCGGCTCAGAAAACAGCTGTTATGATGGGATTTATTTGTGCAGCGTGTGTTTTGTCTTTTAGAACTGAAGTGTCAATTGTGACAATGTAGAAACTATTTTTACGCTGTTAAATTTCACAAACAATTACAAAGAAATGGCCTGTAACACATTTAATTAAATGTGAAAAATACATCTTTTTTTCAGTATGATCATGACTCTTAACACTGCTTTTAAAATCAGTTTGATGTGTTTCATATGTCAAGTGCATATAAATGTGTGCATATATCCTACAACATTAAATCAGACTTGATGAAGAGTTGATGTATTTAGGGACAGATGCAATATTATAACTCACACACAATCTAGCAGACTACATAGACATCTTTATAAAATGTGCAAAAACTATCAAATCAAATTCCCTTCAGATGCATTTAAATGTAAGGGAGAGAAATAAACGATGAATCAGAAATGAAGCTGACCTGTCTGCAGCGCTGATGGATTCAGGACTGATTTCAGAATCGAGTTTGTGGTTTGATGTCGATGTCACAAACATTGATCATCACAAACACACGTCAGAGAAGATCTGCAGCTGCACTGGAATCACACAGAATACTACACAGAATACTGCAAATATCATATCACTCGCTCTTAGACACACACACACACACACACACACAGACGCACACACACACACACACACACACACTCACAACATATAATTGATGTTTAAACCATCAGAATTTTTTCTTGACATGTCCTTACTCATGCATATTAATTCAGTAAAATACATTGGTTGAATCTTATTCTTTATCATATTTCATGAACAGCATCAGAACAACAATATGCTACATTTTGACACTACTCTGAATTACAATTAGTTCACATTAAATATTTGTAAAGTTGAAATGATGGGCTTTTTTAAACAACAATTTGCCATTTTTTTAATTGTTTAAAAAACTAAAAGCTTATTTTATTTGAAAGACTACGGATGTGCATGCATAAAAACACACAAATGCATAAAAAAACTGCTAAATGCATAAAAACAGCAGAATTGTCATTAATTATTGTTAAAAAAAATAAACAAAATGTTGTTAAAAGCAAACATTAAAATCATTAATATTGCATGAACGGGAAAACTGATCATTTTGAGTATAACTAGTTCACATTAAACACTTCTGGGAAGTAACAAAATGTGATTTTATATTTTAAAAAGCAATTAGCAAATGTATAGTGTATGCTTTCATGAGATCACATTATTCTTTACCGTTGCAAGTTTTCACTATACACACTAAATATAGAAAAAGCAAAAAGTATCGTTTTGAGAAGAGATTAATTCACAGACACAATTAATATTTGTCTACAAATCTAATTTCAAGCATTTAACCAGTAAAAATAGCTTTATACTAAATGTCACATTGCACTAATTTACCTTCTCTGATTAAATAAAATAAAACTAAATATTAAAATACAGCGTGGAATGCTTCGGAAATCTGTCTCACAGCGCCATCTAGAGCTCAGATCATCAGACGTTTGTGTTTATACCATTTTCTAAATTGATCATCTCAGTTAATTAAAACCCAAACTTGACCTGAAGAGATGTTTCTAAAAAAGCTCTGGAATAATATCAAACTAATTGAAGATCTGTGTGATTTTCTGATCTTTTCATATAGCCTAAGCAAGAGCCGTTCCAGAATAAAAATGCATATTAATTTGGATAGCCTACACTTTTTAATTATTCCTGGCAGGTGGAATCATTTACGTCACGTGTTCACAGTCAGTCACGTGACAGAGACAGCGCTCGCTCGCTTAAATTATTTCACGAGCCGTTCTTGGAGTATTTGCATAATTACCGGGTCTCAGTGCAGTGCAGGGATAAATATTAATCATTTTCTTCTTCTTTTCTTTCAATTAAACAGAATCAGTGAGAATACAAACATCAGCTGCATGACGCGCATTTTAAAATGCAGAAAATATTTCATGAAACATGCATAATGACTGATGTTTCAAAAGAGAATGAATGTGTCCACTTTACGTTATATGCAATTATGCATAATTACATACAGTAACACCAAGCCAAACCTTAACGCCATCGAACATGCAGTTAATGAAAAGGTTTTAATGCAGAATTACACTGTATCAAATCCACCTTGTTAAAGTGTAACCAGAGAGTGGAAATAAACCTGTTTATTTATTTATTTTCCCAAGCTTTGCAAGTTTTTCACGGACGGTCGGAAATTAAAATGATTGAAAGAATGATGTTTATGACGTTTATCATTTATGCGTTTTAACACATGAGTGATTTGTGTCAGTATTGTGTTGCTTTCTGTTCATTTCGCAAAGATCAGAAAACAGAATCACGCCTGTACAAAAAACGCTTTAGGTCTATTATTATTATTATTATTATTATTATTATTATTATAACTCATAAAAACATATATCGTCCGGCTGCATTTAACAATAAGTCAATAAATCTGAAGAGATGCACATGTGTATTAATGTAACAAAGGCAAACGAATAATAAGAGAGAATTGTTTTTTAAAAGTCTCAGGTTTTCTGCGACAGGATTGTTTTTCTCTAATGTGAAAATCTGGAGCTCGATTTCTCATTAATTTAACCGAAGCAGAATTTGATCACAAACACACTCACTGCCAACATTATTACAGAAATCATACTAAAACAATGGCATTTCCTTCTGTTGGCATCACTCACTTCTGTTCTTATTGCAATCACATTAATTGTATTTTAATGCATGCTATTTCTACAGATCCATATACTGTTATTCATATAATGTAGGGATATTATTCAAGCTCTAAAAAGACCATTTCGCCAATTGTACACGATTTAAATTTTCACTTTTACATTCGATCTGCATGAGACGAACAGATGAAATGTTATTGTTGATATTTTTATGAAAAGCCAGAACCAGCAGATAGACTGGAATTAAATGCACGGCCATGATAAAAATAAGTAGTCCAACTGTAAGACAGAAGAAAAATGATCTAGTTTGGCTTAGATAATAAAGATGTTATTGTCTACAAAATATAAAAAATACCATATAGTCCAATGAAGTACAAGAGAACTGTGATATGTTATGTATCTGCTGACACGGGAAAAAAAATGCATTGACCAGTTCTTCTTCTTTTTAAATAATAGCCCAAAATCCAAACATTTATTTGAACAAGAACTATAAGATTAAGTTTAATTTCTTCCCAGAGATCGTGTCAGAACAATAAACACTGATAGATTTGATGATTTGAGTTTATTTTCGTCTGTTAGTTTACACGGAACCGAATAAAACTGATCATCAGATCACGGGCTTACAATCACATTTACACTGATTCATCATCAGAATCAAATCTGTCCAGAAGCAGGAATAGCACTTATTTTAATCGAGTGTTTTTCTCATTATTTTAAAGCGCGTTTTGATGTAATAATTATATTTTCTTTGGACATAGGGCATATTTTAGAATAACTGATCCTTCTCACAACTAGTTTCTTTCTCTTGATTTGAAAAATAAATAATAGTTAACCAATTGAAATCTGTGATTCTGATCTTTCCATATCTACATGACTCGAAAGATTAGTTTCAGCATAAAAAACACACATTTTGGCTGAATACACTCTTAAAAACAAAGGGCTGCTTTTCTTTTGCTTTCATTTTGGGTTGCTCAAAGAACATTTCTTTAAAGAAACAAGTGTTAAGAATATTTTAATAATCTAAAGAACCCTTGTTGTATATATACACACATAAAGAGCATTTGGATCGATAAAAAGATTGCATGGATTTTAAAATCTTTTTACATTGCGCATGCATTACACTTTTTTTAAGTGATCGAGTGTCGAAGACATTTTAATCAAAAACAAAATTTATTGAATGCAAATTAATAAGTGCTGGTTTGACAATCCAAATGTAAAAATCACAGTAACAACCTCGCCAATGCTTTTCCTTCTGTTCTGTCCTCAAATGAATTTTCGATCAGGAAACTGAAGGCACTTTCGTCGTAAAACGCATTTATCCTGAAGCGATCACATCAAAAACTACTAATTTAGAGAATAAGAAAAACTTTATCCATGCAGTCCAGAACATCTGTGGGGACCGAGATAGTTTAGGTCAGTGTTTGTTCTTCACCCTGTTTACCTTACCGGATGCGTAGAACACACCACGCTCCAAGTCCCCTTCGCGCGTTCCCTCGGTTCAAATGTCAATCCGCGAGTGCAACGAGGAGTTCTTGAGCTCGTGGTCCCAGTACGAGTAGAGCTCCGGCGGCTGGCGGGAGCAGGTGAACTGTAGAGCGGACGCGGAGTTGGACGGAGCCGGGGAGGACTGCTGAGCCGCCGGGGTCGCCGGGTGCTGGTGATGCCCCATCCCGCTGTACGAGTTCATCATGTTCGGCAGGCCCATGGCTTGCATTCGACTGTAGGGGTTGTAAGACGGACCTGACAGCCCTTTCATGGCACTCATGTTGCCGTTGGCCATCTGGCAGGACGCGTAACTCATCGGCGGCGCCGGTTGCGCGAGCGGCCAGCTGTTGTTCATGAAGCCGGATTGGAGATACTTGGGTGCGGGGAGGAAGCTCCCGTATCCCTCCCCGCCGAAGAGAGCCTTGCCCGGCTGGAAGTGAGCCGCTGGCGGTCTGAACGGCCGCTTCATGCGCCTCCGGCGCCGGTAGTTGCCCTTCTCGAACATGTCCTCGCAGGCCGGATCCAGAGTCCAGTAGTTCCCCTTGCGCTCCCCTCCGCCTTCACGCGGAACTTTAATGAAGCACTCATTGAGACTCAGGTTGTGTCGGATGCTGTTCTGCCAGCCCTTCTTGTTCTTCTCGTAGAAGGGGAACTTGGTGATGATGTACTGGTAGATACCGGAGAGGGTCAGTCTCTTTTCCGCGCTCTCCCGGATGGCCATGGCGATCAGAGCCACGTAGGAGTAAGGCGGCTTCTGAGACGCTTCCACCTTCTCCGAGCTCGGCTCCTGGAGCGGCGCGTCCTTCGCGAACTCTTCTTTCTTCACCGCGTTCGTGTCGTGGACCATCAAAGCCATTGCGTCATCGTCCAAGCTATGGTAAGATGCCATCACTTGAAAAACACAAGCAAACCAAACATCAGAACAAAGCCTGGTCTGGCTATAAGGCTGCGCGCTGATGAAGGTCTGCTCGCATAGGTCTATCAATATCAGTTTTTTTACGTGCTATTTTTACGTAGAAAAACTGACTTTGGCGTGTATCCGAGAGGCACGTGTTTGACGTGCATATAATTCTCAGTTTTTGCATGCATACCCCACACCCCTAAACCCTAAACTGAGTATCACACGAACGCCAAAGTGCGTTTCTGCGTATAAACAGCGCGCTAAACAGGATCAGACAGGCGTGCTGTTGACACGCGCGGGTTTGTTCGGTACCTGGTTCTAGCTCTGGGTGTTTGCTGCGCGCATCGGGTCACCGCAGATCCATCAACAACGCGACTTTAGAATGAATCAAACACGCTCCTGCTTTAATAACGCTCGGTTTGTCTGTGGTGGATTCGAGGACTCGATGGCGTTTGAGCTCGAAGCTTCTTCTGGAAGATCTGCTCGTTTTTTTCCTTCGAGTGAAAGGCGAAACTCTGCTGTCGTCAGACTCAGCTCGCGCTAGTGTTCTCATCATCATCATCATCATCATCATATTCCGCTTTCGTCACGTCTCTCTCATCGCTTCACAAACGCGTTTTCCAGCAGAATAACATTTTTATCACTGAATATTTACGCTTTATATTTATAGTGCATCTTCAACAACAGCCTCTTTATTATCACCAAGGCCTGTTTATGTTTTTTTTTTTTTTTTTTTTTTTGTGATTCCAGAAAATATGTGTACGAGAATTATCTATGATCAATAAACAGACCAACATTGTGCATAGTCTATTTCACAGCGTTTTTTGTTTATGTCTTGATAAATGTCTATTATATTGATTCTATTGATATATTTTTTTTTATCTCATTTTATTTGTTAATTAGCACCACAATTAAACAATTTTCAGTCATTATTATTATTATTATTATAACGTTATTTGTTATTGTTATTTTGCATATATAGTATCTTTCTTGTCATTATTTGTCTTGTGTATAACGCATTGGAAACTATATGTATTTTATAAATCCAAATTCATGCTGTTTTATTTGTTATTATAAAGCCTTTATTTCGATATTTCTCTCTAAACCTATTTAATGTGATTCCGCAAGAGATATAAATAAATCGAAAAAAGAATAGCACAGTATATATTATAAATATTGCATCTTTACTTATTAAATATTTATTTAAATTTATGAGGTCTAGAAAAAAAGTCCTTTGTTGCGCCAATGATTATTTAATGCATTAATATGAAGTGTTTATTTTGACAGAATAGGTGCAGATATCTATCTGCAAGTGTAGTGTATTCATGCAACAGTGTGCTTCTCTCTGTCTCAGGTGAACAGCTGTGTGTGTGTGTGTGTGTGTGTGTTTGTCAGCAGCATCCATCGGCTCCTTCACGCTTCTTGAACTGAACAGAGAGCGCGCGCTTGTTTCGTGTTTTACTGGAAACCGCGCAGTCGATCTGTCGCGCGACAGCCTCCTGATTCTCAAAAACACACTTTGAAACATCTTTATAGTAATCCACTTGCTTAACAGACACGTACACGGTTCATTTTGAGCCCAGCCGCATGAAAATGCGTATAAATAGCAAAACTCGCGATATTGTTATACACGCAAACAAATGACTTTTGCGTTCACAATTTGTATGAAACACAGTTTTTGCGTGCATATGATACGCATCAACCCCACAACCCTAATCCAACCATTTGCGAATCATATGCACTACAATTTAATTCTTGCATACAAACAGAACACCAAATCTAAACATAACCTCGTGCTATTGATCGGGTTATTTTATAGATTATACTGAAACTGCAATGCAAACCAATAAATAGAAAGCAATCTCAAGCACAGCAACACATCACAGGAACATTCAGGATTTTAAAAACATGCATTTATATTCTATTCGAAGCTGAAGTGTTCCAGCGAGCTCGTGTTTTTAATAGACTATAGCACATTTAAGGGAAAACTCAGAAACTTCCTGCCAAGCTCTTTGAAAGGAGGATGTTTATGGTTCAAAGTGCAAGAATGCAGATGGACTGAAGCTCGGGGGTCAGTGGGACTCCACAGACCTGATCAACATCACAACATCAGCCTCAGTCTCAGTCTCAAGGTGTTTCTGTGTCCAGCGACAGCCTCAAGACTCTCTGAACCCATCTTCAGAATATCTGGCAGACCTGAGACAGTCTGTGTGCACCATTAGACCAAATAGTCACTTCAATCAATCAGGCCCTACATTTGTACTTCTTTACTTCCTTGATGCGTTCTGTTATGAGTTCATTATCTCTGAAGAGCCCAGAGTCGTTACTGTGGGGTGGAGGCCTTCCTCACTCTGTAAGCCCAGGATTGACCTCTGCCTTAAATTACAAAGCCCACCGAGCGCTCGCTCTTCCTGAAGAGAAGACTGTTTTCCTTTCTTATCAACTGCAGGAAGCGTATGGGAAGCTCTCCCAACAGCCCTCCTGTCAAATTATTATAATACATTACAGCCAGCCAAAGCATCTGTACACATTCGCATATGAATGATTAATAATTCAATGATTGTAGGTGATTGAACAGAATAAAAGACTGATTTCACTGGTAAAGCAGGTGACTTAATGACACTGCTTTGAGTAACTCATATCTGTCAGCAGCTGTATTAAACACATTCATTTGAGAAGTTAATAACTGAGAGTATAGCTTTTAATGTTGTTACAATTTGAATTTTATTGTGACAAATTTATTTGGTTAAAAGCATCTGCATGAGTGCATGAATGCATATTTATTTACAATTATATATATATATACATTTCATTTTTATATCTCCACCCCATATGAAATATGCAATTTTTATTGAACATTAAAAATATTTATCTCTGTAAATATAAATTAACCCAAGAGAGCACAATGTCATTAATAAAAAATATAAAACTAATATAAAAAAATTTAACACAATAAACAACTTTTAAAAAACACTTAAAAATATAGTTGATATATTTAATGAAATTATAAAAGAATGTTTATTTTCTTTAAATTTTGAATTAAATCTAAATAAATAAAAAATAATTTATGTAAGAAAATAATAATGTTTTATATATATATATATATAATTGTAATTTAATATGAAAAATATTTCATTGATTTCATTAAACAATAAAACATTGTTTAAATGTATTAGTCCTTTTTAAATTAATAACAAAATATGACAAGAAAAGCAATCAAATCAAATATTCTAAGAAACAAATATAAATTATATTTTTTTAAATAAATAATTATATAATTGCTAAAAACTTGCAGTCATTTACTTTAAAGGTCACCCTTTGTAATGCAAAGAGACGTTCGGGTGAAGCAAACCTTTCACTCCTTCATCACAGCATCTGCTGAAGAATCACGTGCACAGAAACGATCTCCATGCAGACCCTGGAGGAAGATAAGAGAGACAATGAGAAGTGAAGCGGCTCTTCTGCGGCAGTGTGATGCTCATCTGAGTTAAAGCTGCACAGACGCGCCTTTGATCGGCCGAGAGGAAGCGCTCTCGCGCGGCTGTTTCTCTTGTGTTTCTGTCGAGCAGCAGGTGAAGGTGATGAAGCTCATGCTGCACTTCACTGAAGATCAGCCCAGAGAAAACAAGCTGTACACGCAGACTGAGACCACACTGCAACTCCTGGAGAAACCCACGCGACACTCAGTTATTCACTACAGGATACAGAATGACCTGAAAAAAATACTGTAGAATTAATTTGACATTGAAATTAAAATATAATTAAAATTGTCACTCTGAAAATGCTAGTAAATTCCACAAATAATTACTTAGAGATTGGCTTTCTTTTTAATTTTGATAATAATTTTTATAACGCGTTAACCTGGTTGCATTCATTACAAATGAATAAACAAATAAAAAATAAAAACAGCTGCTTATTGTTTAATTGGTTAAATTATTAATATTACTAAAAATATTTATTATTTATATAATTATATTGTTTAGTTTTTTTTTACAAATGATTAATATATTTAATATTACTGAATATATAAAATATTGTAAAAATAAAAATAAATAAAATTGTATTTAATTAAAAAAACAATTTATGTATTTTTTAAAACTTTTACAGTTTTTTGTTGGTGTTAATTTTCATTAATATTTAAGTTCTACATTGATTATTTAAATAAAACTATAATTTTTTAAAAAAGTTTTTATTTTATTTTCAGAATATTTGGGTGTACATTGATTCTAAAACATGCTTTATCATATTCATTTTAAATCATGAATGGCTTGCTGTATGTTAATCAGAAATTACATTGTGTGTACTCTAATAATGGGACAATTATCAATTAAATTCGAGTTTGTTTGCACATAAAAGACTAGTTAGGTACACAGGAGATAAACAAGTAAGGCCTTATATAATTGATACTGAACTTAATAGGAAGCCAGTGCAGAGACTGTAGAATTGGGGTAATATGGGGTAAAATGATCATATTTCATAATACACAGATTTTTGACTGTTGAGGAAGTAACAGTACATCTGTCTTGTTGCAAATTGTAATCCAAGATATTCTGTGTACTGTTATTGGTCAAATAAGTAATATCCCTGTCTCATCTAAATTTAATAGGAGAAAATTATTGGTCATCCAATCTTTTACATTTTTAACACACTCTGTTATTTAGATAATTTTGAAGTTTCATCTGGTCTCGTTGAGATATATAGCTGAGTATCATCAGCATAACAGTGGAAACTAATCCCGTTTTTTCTAATAATATGACAATATTATAAGGGGCAACATGTATATTGAAAAAAGCAGAGGACCTAGGACAGATCCCTGTGGCACTCCGTACTTTACTGTTGATAACTGAGATGACTCCCCATTTAAATAAACAAAGTGATAGAAATTGGACAGAAATTATCATTTGAAAAATTAGTTTGTGCTGTAAAAACACATATCCTAATGATAAAATAATTTATTTATCTCATAATATTTCACAATTTAACAACTGTACTAATCTGAAATTAGTCTTCACACCAAAAAATAAACATCCTAAATTACAAAAAGAGAATAATAATTGTTTTGAATTCAATGCACTAATAAATTAACACTCTGTCACCCAAAGGATGTCATCATGTGTGTGTGTGTGTAACAGCTGAAGAATACAGCTCCTCACACACACACACACACACACACACACACACACACACAGTGTTGACAGCGTTTCTGAGGGCTGTTGTGTTACCGTACAGCAGGTGTATGGCCCTGACCGCGGTTAATGATGGATTTCACAAACACACTGATCAGCATCACGCTGATGGAGCATATGGATGCTTTTATTCTGCTCAAACAATAGGAGCAAAGATCTGAATTTGGGCTCTAAAGTGATTATTCACCCCAAAATTTCATTATTGTACTTTCCAAACTCATATGACTTCCTCTTTTCTTTTAAACAAACAAGAAATAAAGTCTTTTTGAAGAATGTTAGGAACCAAACCGATGGCCATTGACAAGACATTTCTCCAAATACCTTCTTTCTACAAAAAAAAAAAAAAAGCCATACAGTGAAAGTAATTGGATTTGACTTTTCCAATTCTGAATTTTGTTTCTTAGAATTGCAAGGGAAAAAAAAGAGAGAATTGCATGAGAAAAGTCCAAATTGCGAGATAAAACGTCACAATTATTTTTTTATGAACTGTTCCTTTAATATGGAAACTATTTTCCACCATGCACTGAAAAATATATATTTTTAAGTTAAGTGGTTGCAAATGATTAGAGTTAGTCAGCTAAATATGTTTACTGAAATGTAGCAAAAATAAATTGATTGCAACAACTCACCTTCATTTTTTTTTTATTCAGTGAATCTTATATATATATAAGATTCACTGAATAAAAAAAATGAAGGTGAGTTGTTGCAATCAATTTATATATATATATATATATATATATATATATATTTCAATTGAATCTCGGAATTCTGACTTATTTCTTGTAATTGAGAGTTTATTCCTCACAATTCAGTTTTTTCCCCTCAGAATTGCAAGAAAAAAAGTAAGACTTCTGAGATAAACAATTGCAATTACATGAATTCATTCCTTCGTTCATTCACTGTCATGCAGCAGAAACAGGCTTTCAAACTTTAATAATGTTACTGTCTAGAAGATACATCTAAGATTACATAAGATAAGATTGAATTCATGATTTGCACGCAAAATACACAAAAATGATCTTAAAGCTTAATTTGTGCACTCTAAGAAAACAGATACAAAAGTTCTCTCTGGGGTGATTGCTTTTAAAAGGCACTGCTCTGTGCCTCATTTTTCCTTTAAGGTGTATTTGAATAAATGAAGCGTTGACATTAGCAGCTAAAGCAGAGTCTCGTGCTTCAGTGTCCTGTTTACTCTCGTCTTCCTGAAGGAAGTTCAGTCACAGCGCACCAATCGCTTCATCTACTCACACGCAAACTCACAGGAGAAACAATAAGTGCGTGGAAACGATGGGCTTTAAACACATTTTCAGTGTGAGAAGATGCACTGCATTCGGCATTATGTGCAGTGACATCCACAGATGACCTTGAGATGACCTTTGATGGATAAACCGGATGATGCTGAAAATACAGCGGAGCACCACAGAAATACATTACAATTTAACACAGATTCACACAGAAAAATAACTTTTTAAATGCAGTAAATCAGTAACTGAAGACCGCCGGGGGTTTGTTTGGCAGGTTTGGTCTCAGTGGCACTCGGGTCGCCCCCTTCTGAGAGCATACTTCACCGCAGAACCCTCACTAGGGGTCAGAGGGATGCATCCCGGAGAGACGGACCCCAGACAATGTGTTCTCAATCAGAGGAAACACAAACAGGCCTGGGACTGGCAGAAAGTCCTCAGATCTGGAGGATCCTGGACACACGCCACCCACCGCACACCGGCAGCACACATCCCTCCTGGAGAGATGGAGGAAGAGAAGGAAGAGAAGGAAAGCAGAGGTAAGGAAAACAAACACCTTGGTTGTTAACAAGAGACAGAAACGCCGGCCGCTCCATGTCTCTCTCGGTCTGTCCTGCGTTTAACCAAACAAACAGACGCATGCATGGGTTAATGAGCGACAGATGACAGGTAACACACAAAACCCCTTCAAACTCAATGCACTGTGGTGCAAAATGACAAATTAAGAGCCACAATGGCCTGATATGTCAAATGCATAATTTCAATTAATAATTAGGCTTGTCATGACACTAAAAAATGTTATAGATTGCAACCAAAACTACCGATTTGATGCATCACTATATTACCATGAAATGACAAACTTTGCACTCAAAAACACCAATATGCATCAGAGAATGATGTGTATTAAGAGTGAATTATATCACTTGATAATATTCATTTAATTAATAATGATAATTAAGTTTGTCAGACAACAAAAATGCTATAAATTGACAGCTATCACTACAAAGCGGATCACTAACTCCAACTGACTTAAGGTAAACATTGCCCTCAAAAACACACGAAACGAAAACTTGATTTCACAGTCCTCAGTTTGAACACAATCCTTTTACTACTAGCATTCCTGAAATAGCACAAACATTGCAGAAAAACACGAAAAATGCAATGCTTCCAACAGAATCTGATACTGACTTGTTTCTAACTCATTTCACAAAAATGAAAGACTGAAATACAGTTTCATTTCTCTTGATGTGACCGTCATCTTGTATTCTGGGATCTTAGGAAACTTTCTGAGATAAAATCAAACCAAACACAGTTGAGTCACTAGTTTTCCTCCAGAACACAGTCAAAATGCCAGTGGTGTGGAGTATTCATGCAAACACAGACGTTTAAGTGTTAAATGAACACAAACAGCTGATGTGTTTCAGTAGATTAGATCCACACAGTCAGGCTTCTTCACGCTCGACAGCAGAATCAGAAAGAGTTCGACTCAGTCTGTGTGAAAATGATGAATTATGGGAATTATGATCAGTCTTAAAGTGACAGCAGCCTAAGCAGAAAAATCATTGCATGCATATTTTTAAAGTAAAATTAACCATGCATTTAAATCAAATATAGCTACTTGACTAAGTTACGTAAAATTAGAGATATGTAAATTTAACATGGCCATTTAGTTACGCTAATGTGTCCAAATATTTTACTTTTTTCTACTAAAATCAAGATTATTGTATTGTCTTAAAGCACACATCCATTTATTCATACTAGTTATATATCGTCTTAGCTGTAATAGTATTTCTCTAGTTCTTGTTGTGTTGCAGGCTGTTCATGTTTATCCTTCCCAAAACCTGTTTCTTCATCAACAAACACTGATAGACTGTGTGTTATGAAGCTATTTATAACAGGCCGGACACAGAAAAACAGCTTCTGTCGCTACTTTTGTCATCTTTTCATTTCAAGTTCAATGTAAACAGATGATAACGTGCAGTATTTACAAAATAACTCACTCTGGAGGCAGGAATAGAAATGAGATGTAGTAGGATTTATTCACTGAACCTGCTGTGTTTTAAGCTGCTTCTGTGCAGCTGCGGGTGTTTCTTCTTTTGTTGAAGTTTCGCTTCATTAATCGTGAAGAACGAGGCGAGAGTCAGGAGGAGGACGAGGGACAGAAATCACATTCATTTAAAGAAACGGATCTTCGGGTTCTTGCCACACACACACACACACACACACACAATCACATTTTATCACAGATTTATGCGGTTTAAGGAATTGGTGAAGTGTAATTTTCTATACCATCAAAAAAAAAAAAAAAAAAAGAAAGAAAATCATCAGAAAGAAAAAAAAATTGCATTTTACAAAAACAATGAAAGGCCCATTTTTAGTTTTTTTTTGTTTGCCCTTACCAAAAAAATAAGTAAATAAATAAATGTTATTTTAATCAATGTGTCCAAATATTTACTTTTAAATAAATAAATAAATTTTATTTTATTTTACGTGTCCAAACATTTACTTTTAAATAAATAAAGAAATAAATGTTATTTTATTTTATGTGTCAAAACATTTAAATAAATAAATGTTATTTAATTTAATTTGTCCAAACATCTACTTTTAAATAAATAAATAAATGTTATTTAATTTAATGTGTTCAATCATTTACTTTTAAATAAATAAATAAATGTTATTTTATTTAATGTGTTCAATCATTTACTTTTAAATAAATAAATGTTGTTTTAATTATTGTGATGTGTCCAAATGCTTCACTTTTAAGTTTGTGTGTGTGTATGTTTTTTTTTTTTTTTTTTTTTTTTTTTTTTTTAAGTATTTTCAACCAGGAGAAAGAATAATTTAACACATGTTTGTTGACCCCTTTAAAAGATTAGTTTTATTTTTATTCTAATTTAAGATTATGTGATTTACACCTATAAAGCATACGTATAATAGGACTCATACACAGTGGCCTTGTGACGGTCTCATCAGGTGATGATCGCTGCTGTATCTCTGCGAGCCGCTCGCTCTGTTCTGACTCTGAGAACGAGACGCTCATGAAAACATCTGACGCTCCAGATACACTCGTAACCTTGTGACTCAGCAAATAGACAGAAGAATCACTTATGAGATCTTTCAATTTATAAACAGAAAATGTGTATTTTTGCACTGAATTTATTACATATGACAATATTTGGAAATATTTATGTGGTTTTAAGGTTTCTGTGGGTTTGGTGGGGGGGGGGATTATTAGTAGAATCACTGGTGTTTTTTTGCATATACATTATTTTGAAAAGCACATTCACAAATAAATAAACAGAGAAATAAGGTTTTTGATAGGTGATTGTTTATCACCAAAGCCAAAAAAAAAAAAAACTTTTTTTATAGAATATGGAAATATATTTCTAGAATATGGAAATCTAAAATGACATTGCAGAAAATGTAGAGGCCTGTTTTTTTAAAGGTCTATTTTAATACTTTTTTTTTTTTTTGCATTCATAATATGAAAAAACAATTCTGAAAAATAAACACATTTACAGTAAATTTAAAACTAAATAAACAAATAAATAAAGATTGTTTGGTGGGTGGTTATTGCCAAAAGTAAAAAAAAAAAAAAAAAAAAAAAATCTTAATAAATTACTGATGTCTGAAAGAAATAGTAATTCAAATAGAGAAAAACTAGATACATCTCTGAAAATAAAACACATAAAAAAAAAAGTAATAATAAAAAAATAAATAATAATAATTAAATAAAATTGCTGTCAGTCAGTCAATCAAACAATCCATTTGAGGATCCCCAATCACCGATGCAAAATAAATAAATAAAATAAAATAATAGAAGGGTTGTTAGGTGGCTGCTTGTTGCCAAAAGAGCAAGACAAATCATTGATGTCCAGAGCCCAAGCAATGCTTGTGAGTTACAGAGATTTATACAGTGTACAGGTATGTGCAGGAATGTGAAGCTGCACAGGACGCGTTCGCAGGTGAGTGACAGGTGAGCGGGACGCACCTGTGAGGAGCCCTGCAGGTGTGCAGAACAGCTCAGCACACGACCCTGACACGGATGAGGGTCAACAGCAGAGAACTCACCGCTCTGCTTCACCCAAACATCACTGCTGCTCCTCACTCGTACAAACCCCATGTCAAAGAAACAAGAAACTACATCTTACATAGAGAGAATCAGACCTATCTTCAGATTTTATTCTGTGACACCATTATGAAACTTGAGAAAATGTACAATAAATTAACAAATCAGAAATTATATTCACATGTCTGACCAATCAGAGACAGGAAGCAGGACACAGGGCAGGGCACTCGAAGAAAAAAGGTACAAAAAGCACTCACTACTACACCTTATCTTATTCATCTTATTTACCCATAAAGGTGCAGATTAGTACCTAAAGGGCTCATATTAGCACTTTTTGAAATGGTATCACCACAATGTAAGCATTTTTAAACTTTTTTTTTATTCTAATAGTGTACAAAAGTTTGCAAAGAATAGAAAACAACCCAGATAAACAAACAAATGCATCTATTTTATTATTTTACATTATTTTAATAAATAAATAAATAAATACATAAATAAATGTACTCATTTTATATACATTTTTGCTTAATATAAATAAATGCATCTATTTTATATACATCCTTTACATTATTTTGCTAAAGAAATCAATAAATAAAAAATATATATACTTATTTTATTTGCTTTATTTTACATTATTTTGCTAAATAAATAAATGCATAAATAAATGTACTTAATATAAAGTTTTGCTAAATAAATAAATAAATTCATCTATTTTATATACATTATTTACATTATTTAGTTAAATAAATGAATAACTTAAATAAATAAATGTACTTGTTTTTATGCATTATTTTACATTATTTAGCTAAATAAACATTCTTGCTAAATAAATAAATAAATGCATCTATTTTATATACATTATATACATTATTTACATTATTTAGCTTAATAAGGAACATAAATAAATATACTTGTTTTATGCATTATTTTACACTTTTTGCTAAATAAATAAATAATGTACCTACTTGATATAAATTTTTTCTAAATAAATATTTGTACCTATTTTATATAATGTTTTTGCTAAATAAATAAACAAATAAGTAACATAAAATATACTTGTTTAAATGCATAATTTTACATTATTTTGCTAAATACGTAAAAAAATTACCTATTTTATATACATTATTTTTTGTTAAATAAATAAATAACATAAATATTCTTGTTTATATGCATTGTTTTACATTATTGGGCTGAATAAATAAATGTACCTGTTTTATATAAACTTCTTGCTAAATGACTGAATGACTGATTGAATGAATCAATGAATGATTGAATGTCTCATACTCTTACTCACAGGATGTTCAGGATGCTGTTTCTAGTCAATCACTGTCAGACATCAGAATCGCTCCTCAGATTACGATCACGAGCGAGATCCCTCACTTTTGATAGTTACTCACAGTGAAGCCGGAAATATTACTGTAAAACACGTGGTGCTTTCTTTCATAGGAAGCCAAAAGTGAGCACTATACTAGAGGTGCTCACAATATACAAATAAAATGATCAGCTTCTGGATCTGTCAGTCTGAAAAAGGCAAAATATAGATTTTAGGAAATGGCTCATTTTCAGTTTATATTCTGAACTGATTTGGAAGCTGAATATTAATTTGAATTGGACTGATGGGATGGGAATTACAAGATAATGGCTTTCTTATAAATAAAGTGTCCTTCCATCTTATATGTATATTTACATTAACAGTATATTGATGACGATTGTCTTTGAAAGTACCAATAAAAACACATCAGAAGCTCAGAGACTTAGAGACGGAGAGACGGAAAGAGAGGAGATGAGAGCAGATAAGCAGAGGAATGTCTCTCTCTCTCTCTCTCTCTCTCTCTCTCTCTTTCCTCTATACAGGCCTGTTGAGACTGGCCCGGAGCAATCTGAGAATGACCTGCTCCTTGCGTCAGATCAAGGCTGCATCTCATTTCTAGTCTTACATGATCTTAGTGCTGCGTTCGACACCATAGATCATGACATACTCATAGATCGATTACAAAACTATACAGGTATTCAAGGGCAGGCTCTAAGATGGTTTAGATCCTACCTGTCTGATCGCTACCATTTTGTTTACTTAAATGGGGAGTTTATCACTAGTAAAATATGGAGTGCCACAAGGATCCGTCCTAGGTCCCCTTCTATTTTCAATATACATGTTGTCCCTTGGTAATATTATTATAAAATACGGAATTAGCTTCCACTGTTATGCTGATGATACTCAGCTATATATATCAACGAGACCAGATGAAACTTCCCAATTATCTAAGCTAACAGAGTGTGTTAAAAATGTAAAAGATTGGATGACAAATAATTCTCTCCAATTAAATTAGGATAAGACAGAGATACTAATTATTGGACCAAAAAACACTACACAGAATCTTGTAGATCACAATCTGCAACTAGACGGATGTACTGTTACTTCCTCTACAGTCCGAAATCTGGGTGTTATATTAGACAGCAATTTGTCTTTTGAAAATCATATTTCCAATGTTACAAAAACTGCATTCTTCCATCTTAGAAACATTGCCAAGCTACGAAACATGTTATCTGTTTCTGATGCAGAAAAGCTAGTTCATGCATTCATGACCTCTAGACTGGACTATTGTAATGCACTTCTAGGTGGTTGTCCTGCTTCTTCAATAAACAAGCTACAGGTCGTCCAAAATACAGCAGCTAGAGTCCTTACCAGGTCAAGAAAATATGATCATATTACCCCAATTTTACAGTCTCTGCACTGGCTACCTATTAAGTTCCGTATCAGTTACAAATTATCATTACTTACCTACTACCACGCTACAACCCATCAAGCACCAAATGCGCATTCTTATTCTTTAGCTTGGGTTAAACTAATTAATTTTAGTTAATTTGATAAGCAGCTCTGCTAATGATGTCTGTATGTGTTTCTCTGTTTCTGCTGGATCTTCATCCCGTGGTAACTAGGATTTACACAAGCTCCAGTCTGGATCCAGAACACCTGAGAAGAGATGATGCTGACCCTCAGAGGACCTCAGATGATGCTGACCCTGGATCAACAACAGAACTAACTAATATTGATACAAGTGTGATTGCATCATATAATAATTGCTGTTAATATATATATATATATATATGTATGTATATATGTATGTATGTATATATATATATATATATATATATATATATATATATATATATATATATATATATATATCTAGATAGATAGATTTCAATCTTGTTTTTATATTTTCTGTTTCCACTTATCGTTTTGCCAATGTTTTAATGTTATATTTATTTTTGGTGGGGTTTTGTAATCTTTATGAGGTTTTTCTAAAACATTTCCATTTAGGTTTTATTTTATTTTTTGTAAATTTGTACTCTCTCTCTCTCTCTCTCTCTCTCTCTATATATATATATATATAGAGAGAGAGAGAGAGAGAGAGAGAGAGTACAAATTATATATATATATATAGTTTTCATGAATTCTGATTTATTATTTTAGTTTTATTCAGTTTAATAGTTTAAAAAATGCACATATTTGTATTTTTTTTTCATTAATTTTTTATTTTAGTTTTTCAGTTAACATTTTGTTTTGAGTAAAGATTTAATTTTTTTAATTATTTATTTATTTTTAGTTAGTAACCCTGCATTACACATTTTTGATTAGATATATAATTCAACACTGAGCATGCAATAATAATAAAAATACTTCCATTAAATTCAGATATAAATGATTATTTACATATTTTGTGTGCCGGTTTATTTTTTATTTTTTACATTGTCCGTTTTGCATTGTGCTATCCATTTCCAGAGTCTCTGTTAGTATGCTGTCTGTGAAGGGAGCTCCCTATGTAGACAGTGAGACAAACACATTTAGCCTTTCCCTGAACTGAGAAAATTCCCATGCACTCATCATCACCATCATCATCATCATCATCACCACAGCCCAGCTCAGGGATGAATCAATGAAAGCCCAATGAAGGAACAAAAGCTGGCCCCTCTCCTGTCGTGCTCCGTGTCTGATGCTGGTGATAAGGGCTCGAGGCGGGTGTGAGCTGCTGGGTTCAGCGCCTGAACTGCGTCCACACATGCTGGTATTCGTGACAGACTTCCAGATGGCAGATTTGTCTGGACCTGGGCATCTCGGGCTTCCCCCACCAGCGCTGCAGAGATAAGCAGCTATTCCCAGATGCCAAATACTCCACATCATCAACCAAAGTGAAGCAAGAGACAAAGAACACTCCTTAGATTGGGTAGAGAATCAGAAAGCTACTCAAACATACCATGCTTTAGGCTTTTACCATGTTAGCATCATGCAGTTTCATATAAATACTATTGTGTTTTTTTAAGCAGGGGACTGTCAGCAAGTGAATTGCATCTTAAAACCAGAGGTAAATGTCAACAGCTTGATTAATCAATTAATGGGCTAATTAGCAAAGTCGCCAACATTTGGTAAAAAGAAACCTATACTGAAACATTTGTGGAAATGCATTCATGCAAAAAAGAAAGAAAAGGGTATAAAAATTGTATTTTGGACATTTCTTACAATAATGAAAGTGTTGTTTTAGATTATTCAGATAATATTCAAAATTGAATATTGCACAATCAAGAAATAAAAGGGATGTTTTGAACATTCAGAGAACATTTAGAAATAATGTTTAATAACTACATGGGAATGTACTACAGTGTATTTTTATCAGCTGCTGTTTTGTGAAGTACAAAAATTGATAAAACACAAGTGCTAGCATGCCATTTGTTTTTTTTATTTTTGGAATGGCATGTAACTTAACAAAAAAAAAAAGGACTAAAATGGCATTTTGAAGGTTTAATCATGTTAGTAACATTCTCAGAACGTTCTCTCAATGTTATGAACAAACGTTATTCCAATCACATTAACAGAACGCCTCTTCAAAGTTATATTTTTTTAGCAACATTCTCAAAACCTTAACATTATTCATGCATTGTCCATGGAATGCTTTTTTCCAGAAACTTTCCAGTTGGATGTTTGGACATTTTTTATTTTTTATGTTGCTACATGTTTCAGAACTGTTCAAAAGTAACATTCCCAAAATGTTTGCCAAATGGAATGTTGCATAATCATGTTTTTAAAATGTAAGAAACTGGACATTTAGAATAAAGCTTTCATACCTTATTTCTGATGTTCTTTTTGTCAGCTGGGATGTAGTTTCCTACAAGGTTTTTGTTTTATTTTACTGTCAGCACTAATTGCACTTTAACACCAGTAGTAAATGTGATTAATCGGCTGGTTTATGGGCTAATTAGTGAAGTGGCTAACATGTGGTCAGCGTGAGCGCCTGTACGCGTGTGTGTTCATGGCAGGCTTTAGTAGATTACCCTGAGTGTGTGGTTCTGTGTTCTCCACCGCAGCTGTGTCTCAGGGCCACCCAGGTGTTCCTGTCAGAGTCAGTCGGCCCTCATTCCCGCTCGGGCCCCAGTGACTCCCAGCAGCAGGTGTTAAGAGCCAGAGGAATCCATTCATTCTTGCCCGAGCTGATGCTTCTGTCTCCACTGGCACTTTAACCAGAGACCGTCCTGCTCTGAATCTGCTTTAGCATTTCACAGACTGTCTGGATGATAAATGAAGAAGTGCATGTAATCATCAGTATTCTGTATTTTGAGATTGACTATGATGCATTAAAATCCTCTGTTTAACTTTCTCTATATTAATCTTTTAAATAAATATAAATCAATAAAGATAAATAAATTAAATATATATGTATATATATTTATATATAACTCATGAATCATCATATTAGAATGATTTTTAAAGGATCATGTGATAATGATCCTAAAAATTCAGCTTTGAATCACAGAAATAAATGATAATTTAAAGTATAATAAATTTAAAAACAATTATTCTAAGTTGTAATAATATTTCACAATATTACTGTTTTTTCTGTATTTTTGATCAAATAAATGCAGGCTTGATGAGCAGAAGAAACTTCTTTCAAAAACATTACAAATAGTAATGTTTCCAAACTTTTGGTCTGTACTGTATTTATTAATATATCTAAATATTTTAATAAATATATAATATTCTCACTCTCTATATAAAATGAAACTTATTTAGAAATATGACTATAATTTAAATATTTTATTACTATATAATTACTTTATAATATATATCAATAAATATTGTAAGAATTATAAATTTAGATCCTTGTCATTATTTATTTATTTCCTTTTTTATTTGCCTTTTTTGGTTCATTTAAACACTCTTTAAGGATCTTGAACTCTAAATATAGTATTGCTAATTTAAGAACAAAACTACTTTGAGAAATGACAAATATCTCTCAGATAATGAGCTCTTAAAAACTAATTTAATAATGACACAAGAATGAGAAGAATCTGATCGTTCGTGCTGTTACTCAACATTACAAACAATGAAATCCTTTTTCTTTCTTTCGTTTTGTGTCTTAAATTAGCAGTCCTCTATTTGGAGCTCTATGTGACTTCCTGTCAAAGCTCTGGCTCTGGTCCAGATCAAACTCTTATTGAAAGTGCCGGCTGATGACAGCTATTGTATCTGAAATGTGGAAAAGCTTGTAAAAACACTTGTTTCCTGGTTTGATGCTCGATTCTGTATCACGTCCTGACAACGCTTCCCTGTGAACCACAGTACAGCGGCGAGAACATACAACTACGAGTTTGTAAGACATTCATTCAGAATGTGTATTAACTAAAAGTTTGGCAAATTATAGTTACTTCTCATAATTGGCAAATAAATTAATCACAGCGGCTTTTTCTGCAACTTTCCTGATATGCAAAACTATTCATGAAACCACAGAGATGGAAAAGAACACATGAAAAATATCTTTAAACTATTTTTTGATCAACGGAAATCATTTACTGTAAATTGTATTAAAATGAGAAAACCAAAAAAAAACATCCTACATCCTATATATATATATATATATATATATATATATATATATATATATATATAGAAACAAATATGTGCAGAAGTCTTTATATGCTTTATAAAAAAGTTTAAATTTTTTGTATATCCTTTTGCAAATTTGTCAATAAATGAATAAACTAATAATACATTAATTAAATAAAAATAGACACTGAAAAAAAGTTATTTAAAAATAAATTAAATTAAATTAAATTAAATTCCGGACAGAGGTCTGATGTTAGTCTGGCATAAAATAATACATGTTTTAATTTACTGTAAATAATTAATAAATATAGAAATATCTGTGCTTCCAATTACTAAAAATATATTTACACTGTGAAAAAAAATCTGTAAAAATAGGGCACAATTCTGTATTCTTATAAAGGAATTTTCAGTATGCATTTTATTTTTTTAACAGACATTTTTCCTGTATTTTGAGTTTTGCATTGCACTGGGTTGTTTTTTTTAGATGTAATGAAAAAGTCTAAAAATTATTGGATAACGTCCTGGCAGACATTCCCTGTACATTTAACTTTTTTTTTTTTTTAACAGTGTACATTTATTGAGCATTAAATCTAAACCACTTCTCATCTCCATGTAGAGAACAATCGTCTTATCGGCTGAATATCAAAGCATTTATGGCAAACTATCAGAGAACAAAGAGCATAACTCATATTCTCTTTGATGTTCTCTTCAACTGGGAGAAGTATCCCGTCACATCCGTAACCAGACCTGCTCGTTCCCCCTTCACCTCAGAAACTGCATGTAAAGCGGCACAGAGTTCAGTCCTGCCAGACTCGATGAATCCTGACGCTTTAACCCGCCCGCGGCGATCCCAGGCCGTGACCTCACTTCCTGTGTCCTGATGCATGTCATCCAACAATGCAACATTACCTCAGCGGCGCTTGGGAGGATCAAAGCATGCACAGATCGGCCAAAACAAGCCAATTAGATGTAAAGAATTGGGACGGGGCGAGCCAAGGTGGAGGTAAATGGATTTTAATTTAGAAAACAAATTGGTGACCATTTTATTATGCAACCCAACCCATCCACAGGAGTCAGGGATGGATCAGGCGTCTCTGCTCGGGCCGAGATCTCAGGAGACGCATTAGTGTTAGATTTATCAGACGCTCGTTTACAGCGAGTACAACCTGTTTCTGTTTAGTCTCCGATGAGTTCGGAGGACTCTGCATTCATTTGGGAGGAACTGCATGAAGGTCGACTTTTAAAAGAGATGCACGGACTTTCTGCACAAAATACATGCATCAGGCAGAGTATTAATGCACAAATCAGGTTAAAATGCTGAGAAAAATACCTTGACCGAGCCACATCTCAGATTCTGTGCCAAATCAAGCTCAAAAACACATGCATTGAAAGGAAAGAAAACTATGCAATCAACAAATAAACTGATGAAGGAACATCTTATGCATATACTAAATAATATATACTAAAACATGCATATGCATATATACGTTTACAGCAATTTTGTTATGCCTCAATCTGCAGGAAAACTTGAGGAAAACATGAGGATGATCGTTACAGATTTTATGCATTATTTCTATCAAAATAAGCCGAAAACCACACATAACATTCAAAGAACTGATGTCTGTTTAATGCAGGTTTTATGAGGATCAATTCAAGACATTCTGATGATCAAGTGTGCAAAACATAAGTACCAAACCAAAGTCAACGCATGTAAAGTGTGAACATCTAAAGAGCAGAAAATGAGCCGTATTAGCAGAGATGCGCTGAGCACTAAAACACATGCATCAGGCAGCTCTGAGAGCAAACTCTGGGTGAAATGCAGGGAAAAATGACCCCGCTTTGCTCCGGATGGGCCCTTTCTGTGGGTGAACCCTCTGAAATTCATCAAATTGGATCAAGATGGACTTCAATAATGGACTCAAGCTGGAGCTCCGGAGGAAGCAAACGATCCGTACATTGTTTTAGATATTTTTCCTCAATAGCACATTCCGATTACGGACGCCGTCGATGCGGCGACATTAAAAGCCTCGTCACAGATGTCAACACATTGGCGTCTGCAGAGCTGTTTCCTCTTATTCTGGGGCTTTATCGCATTACAGAGCCGTCCGAGCACAGACTTTAAACACTAAATCACTCAAGAAGTGCGCCAACACCTTAATAAAGCCACAAAACCATGCGGAAAAAACTGTTCAATCAAAATGATCGCCAATGCATTCAAATATGTGTTTTACAGACACGCATATTCAACATTTAAAGTACAGTTAACAAAGCACTTTATGGTTTCATAATAAAGAAACCTTATGTTTCGCATGTTGCAAGTGTCATTTCTTTGCCAGGAAAATGTCAGAATGTTTTTTTAAAAACATTTCATGTAATATTTCAGCAAAAATTCAAATGCATAAAGCAATGGTTTTTATGAATCTGCTACCGTTACTCATGTCATGCTCTTCCAGAAACATATGAACAAATGAGGAAAACCTCACAGATTTAATGTAATTAAATTAATTAAATCACTGCATGATTAGCATGCCGCTAGCATGATAAGCATGTTGCTAGCATGTCGCTAGCATTTTTCTAGCATGATTAGCATGCGACTAGTATGTTGCTAGCATGATTTTAGCATGATTACCATGTTGCTAGCATGTTTCTAGTATGACTAGCATGTTTCTAGCATGATTAGCATGTTTGCTAGCATGATAAGCATGTTGCTAGCATGTCGCTAGCATGTTTCTAGCATGATTAGCATGCGACTAGCATGTTTCTAGCATGATTTTAGCATGATTAGCATGTTGCTAGCACTTTTCTATGATGACTAGCATGCGACTAGCATGTTTCTAGCATGATTAGCATGTTGCTAACATGTTTCTAGCATGATTAGTATGCAACTAGCATGTTGCTAGCATGTTTCTAGCATGATTAGTATGCAACTAGCATATTGCTAGCATGTTTCTAGCTTGATTTAATGTAATTTTTCTATCAAAGCAGGCTTAAAATCACATGCAACATTTAAAGGACAAATAAAGCAATGATGTGCAAAGACCTTGCCATTGCTCATGCCTTGATCTTCAGTAAAACACTGACAAATATCACAGATTTTGTGTAATATTCTTGTAATATTCTGACAAATCGAGTCCAAAAACACATGCAACATTTGCAAGAAAACTAACCAAAATCAAGTGCACAAACATGCATATGAAGCATTTAAAGCAATCTATGATTTGTAACACTGTTACATTTCTTTGCCAGAAAAAGTGAGTTTATGATTAAAGCAAGACAACAGGCTCAGAAAATCTACTCAGACATCCAGACAGCTTCATTTTGCATCTCCAGTAAACGCATCTTGATTTAAGGACGTTTCGATGTATGCACTGGACAACAAGACAGAAACACTGAAGAAGAAGTGCATGCAATGCCACAACTTAATCAGTTTCTGTGCTCTGATTTGAGACCTTTCTCAGGGCTTTAATTTAAGGAAGGATGAATTAAGACTTTATAGAAACCATGCAATCTATGTGCAAAACATTGGAAAAACGTGGACGAATGTCACAGATTTCATGTCATATTTCAACTAAATCATGCTCAAAACACACAGGTATGCAACATTTAAAGCACAGATAAGAGTTTAAAATCATCTCTGATGTGTGCGACTGTGGCTCATGCAGGAAACGGTTTAAGACACTGTTATGAGCCGTATGTGTCTTATCTCTGAGAGCCGTCGTCTCTGATTATGAGGACTATTGTGACCTCTTTGTCACGTTCTCAAGGCTTCTAATCAAATTTCCGTCCGGTTGGAGAACACAAAGGCTCTCGCTCTTCACATCATGAGGTCAGCCAGCGTGCCGGTCCTGCATGAAAGCCTATCCTGGTGTTTTGATTCGGCAGAAGTGAGGGAATATTGGGCTTCAGGTGGGCGCCATGGCCTTTTCATTACAGGACGCTGACGTCAGCTCTTTTATGTGTAAACTCAGGGCAAATGTTCGTTTAATATTCCCTTAATGGCATTCTGATGTATGAAGACCATTATCTCACGCATGAGTCAAACATTAGTGTTAAAGATCAGCGTTTGACATGAATGATGCATTAAATCATGTGCAGAAGCGGATTGAGGTGATATTATAGCTTGTATTCATATTTCAAATCAGCTTTTCATTTTTATATTTAGTGTTGGAGCTTTAGTAATTATGCAATTTTTTCGATATGTGTCTATGTAATTGTATGAATTCGATATTTTAGCATATCAAGTTAAACTAAAACAAATACAAATGAGAAATGTTGGTTTGTCAAAAGGCTGATTTTTGCTTTTTTGCATTCATTTTATTTCAAGTAATAGTTACAGTTTAGTTAACCTTGTTATTTTGGGTTCGGATGGACCATTTTCACCATAAACCAGCTACAAAAATACTTTATACATTGAAGGAGAACTTAATACTAAAATACTTAATTAAAATGATATATGTTTATATTATATGTTTTTATGCCAGTGTCAAATATAAATTTCTGTGCAGGAAATCTGTACAGACAGTAAAGTAAAAAGTAAATACATTTTTATTATTAAAAATGAAATTAGGAAACACTAATTTTCAAACAACTTTAAAAATTTAAATTATTATTATTATTTTTTTTTTGGAAAACAAACAAAAATACAAAAGAAAAATGTATAAATATATTGAAAATTATAATGCAATCAAGGAAGAAATATATGTAATCTAATCTAATAAATCTGGCATTATATTATAAAAATTATTGGCTGTTCGATGAATTGCTTTAGTTCTTTGTAAGTCGTTCTGAATGAAAAGCATCGTCTAAAAGCATAAATGTAAAAGAAAACAAATAAAATCAAAACCAAAGGCTAATAACAAATTAGTAATAAAACACTTTGCAATGCCAATGCATTACGGAGAGTTTTGCAGCTTCGTGTTTACAGCTGTTGGTAAACTCTAGTTAAAAACTGATTTTGTAAATTACACAAAGATTACTGGAGTATGTTGTTATGGAGAGTACTGGAGTAACTGTATTTAATCTAATTGTGTTGTTAAATTTAACATCCGACAGCTATTCAATCCATCAATGTTATCTGACATTATCAAAATGAGCTATTATTAACTCATTAATCTGTTGCTTGAGCTCTTCATATTTAAGGAGAGAACTATAGTTTCCAAAGTCGTACATCGCTTGTTATGAGTCTCAAGGATGTAGAGTTTAGTAGAAACGATGTAACACACTGCTACATTATCCCTAGCATTAATTTTGATCATACAATGAAATGTCTGCTGTTACGTCCCTATGAATGACGAAATCAACCCTACACCTTTCTCTGTCTCAGACTGCTCAAACGTCTCTGATTAGCCCAGATTTACGCCTGAGAGGAACATAAATGAGCTCGCAGCTGTCTGTCATCACGAGCTGCAATAACACTGGGCATCCTTCCATTGTGTGTGTGAGTGTTTCTCTGTGAGATCAGGCTTCCTGCGAGAGAAGCGTCCAGTCGAGTGTGTGCCGCGAACGCGCCGCGCAGGAAATGGCCTTCGGATGCAGACCGCATGCCGACAGCTTAATGGATAAATCCACTTACAGAATGAAAAATTCCTGATAATCTACTCACCCCCATGTCATTCAAGAATTATGTCTTTCTTTCTTCAGTCGCGAAGAAATTAGGTTGGTTTGAGGAAAACATTCCAGGATTGTTCTCCATATAGTGGACTTCACTGGTGCTCAACGGATTGAAGGTTACAAACAGTTTCTACACGATCCCAACCAAGGAATAGGAGTCTCATCTAGAGAAATATATAGACATTTTCTTAAAAAAAAAAATTTAATAATAATATTTATCCACATTTTAACCACAAATACTCGTCTTGTGGATGTATGATGGGTTTGTGATTTCATGACCTGCATAGTATTTATATATTAAATATACAATATTTATAATCTGACTGATGTACACAGAGAGTTCCGGTCCTTGATTCTAATTTGCTGAGCCACGTTCAAAGCTTTGAAATTATGCTACAAAGTAACATACAGCTTTGTTTACTTCTGTGTGTTGCTCGGCAACCAGTTTGTTGCAACCACAACTGTTTCTGAGGAGCTTCATTGTTTGGTGGACGAATACTGTTTTTATTAATATCCTTACACTTTATTTGCTCTGTTTAATTCTGTGAAACCTAACTTCGTATATGGAATAACCGTTTTATAAAAGCAGTAAGCCCCGTGAAGCTGTGGTTTACAGTTGATTTATAACAGCTAAGGGGTGTTGTTAGGTCCACATGTGTGTTTTGGTCATTGTCAGGCATGTATCTGCTGTAGTTGTGCTCCTGGTGGCCTTCAGAGGGTTGTGGGCGTTTGTACGGCTGATTTGAGCTGATCTCTCATTGGACAGCTGTCTGTTCCTCATGTTCTCATAATAAAGACAGAGAACGCCTCACACACAGATAAGAAGCCGCCTGATACCCCGGGGTGGAGGAATGAGAGATACATTAAAGATCATAACCGCTAACAAAACACTCAAGTGCTCCGTCTGGTTCTGCGAAATCTGAGAAGACAAAAGCAGAGTGTGAATTCAGGAGGTCTGGGGGTCATCTGACCCCGCAGCTTAAGACCTCAACCCCCTAAAGCTGGCCTGAGTCAAAACAAACAGCTGGAACCGTCTTAAAACACATATTCTCCTGGCATACGATCAGGCCCACAGCAAAACCTCTGCAGATTTACATCAGAGCTTATTAAACATGAACAAGCTGACGTTTCTTTCAGCTATGCATAGTGTGGTTCTCATCGTTTTTTTTTTTAATTGGCTTCATATTAGCATGTTTAATAAATCAGTTCCAGAGATTTTACCGCAGAACAGGACATGTTAAGGTAGGTCGATATGTTTCTGTAATCACACAAAAAATTTGTTAGCTTGTTGGAGTGCTTATTTCCACTTAAATGCTAAGCAGAATTCGCCCGGTAACCATAACAACAGAAAACTATTTTCGCATTATGATAGCAAAACAATTCATCCTATATACGATTATGTTGCTTATGGAAGCCCATTCCCACAAACTGAATAATAATAATACAAAAAGGTTATTGTGACTTTTCACCTCACAAATGAATTTTTTCCCCTCAGAATTGCGTGATAAGTCACAATTCTGATTTTTTTTCCCGAAGTGCGCAATACAGACTCGCAATTCTGACTTTTTTTCTCAAAATTACGCGATACAAACTTATATTCCTGACTTTTTTTTTATTTCTCTGAACTGTGTGAAAAACACGAAATTTGACTTTTTTCTTTCTACGAATTGCGCGATACAAACATGCATTTCTGACTTTTTTTTTTTCTCCGAATTGTGTGATACAAACACACAATTCAGACTTTTTTCTTTCTCCGAATTGCGTGATAGAAACTCGCAATTCTAACCTTGCAATTTTCTTTCTCTGAATTGCGCGATAGAAACTCGCAATTCTAACCTCGCAATTTTCTTTCTCCGAATTGTGCAAACAATTTTTGCAACAAATTTTTTTTTTCATAATTGTGAGATACAAACTCGGAAATTCCGAGAAATAAAGTCGGAATATGCGTGACACAAACCCACAATTGAAAGAAAAATAAGTCAGATGAAAATGGTTACAAAATGTGTTAACTATAGCCGCTTTCCATCTTTGGGTCGCATGGTTAATAGTGTGTTTGCGATAGCTTTTAACATTCTTACAATATGCAAACACTTGCGTTAACAAGGCAATGACTGAGTGTGTCTCAGTGGAAAACCAAACTGTATCTGTGCCTCAATATTGTTACAACAGATAAAGCATGGTAACCAAAAATGAACCATGGTTTTGCTACACTAACGGTAGTTTAACCATGGTATTTGTAGTAAAATTGTGGCAATAGAAATGGTAATCCATAGACATAGTACTACTCTTTTACTACAATAAAACCATGGTCAATTTTGCAAGGGACTGCTTCAAATATTAACATACTATTCAGTGATTTTTATCTTTTGGAAGCTGCATTCGAAATCCACTTGGCTCAAAAATCTGAGGGGGCAGGTGCTGAATGGGTTTATTATAAATGCTTATATTTATCATAATAGAGAACAAAGGAAGTTAACTTCCTGTGGCATATTAGATTAGAAGAAAGCAAATTTGGCAATCGGACGGTACATCAATAAAACGTGACACATTGTCATTTTTCATTATTTTATTATAGATTAACTAGTCTATAGTTGTTTCTACAGATTATTTAAATACCAATAGTAATTCCTTAAACTAGATGAGCCACATTCATTTGGATTTGACTACTACTAAATAAAATAAAAAAGAGGTTATCTCGGGAGATGGAAAGGTCACACAATGCTTCTTTGCACAACAATAACAAAAGAGAAAAATACACTCTTGTATTGTTTATTAAAACAGAAAGAGTACGATAATCTTATCTTGCTGTTCTGAGCGCAGCTGAAGGACCTTCATGTAGTAAACAATCACAAGCACACTTTACTCACACAAACACTGATGTCAAATATTACTGAGTGAATATTAATTGAGCAGTGATGGTGTAACTGACCGAGTCCAGACAGTGAGGGCAGCTGGAGTGACTCTGCTGAAGCTCGTTCACAGCTGCAGATCCATCATTAACCTCTGTCTCCATCAACAGCTTACTAATGAGCGCTCAGGAAATCCCTATCACTGCGGCCCTCTGGGAAAATCACTCCCGATGACCGGCACCATACAGGCCTCCGACCTCCAAGCCTGGTGCATGAGTGTGCTTTTACACATTAAACCCTCGTTTCTATGACTGATTGTAAAGTTGAACTTAATTACCAATAATATGAACTATTTTGAGTGTTATTTGCTTGTGCAAAACTCACCACAACAATGCCTAGGTGTCAAAGGTGGCCGCTAAAGTGTTCTGCATTACATCACAGTTACATACTAAGGGTTTGATCAAACCAGCTTGATTTAATGTATTACAAACAACTCCGTCCATCCTCAACGTGTCCTCAAAGTAAAAGGGAAAAGGATAAAAGTAAGAAGCTGAACGTTAAAGATTTAAAAAACCATTTAGACAGAAAACGTTCTTCTATGACATCGTGAAGCACCTTTATTTTTAAGAGTGAAGGTTGTGATTTGTACCTGGATTGTTCTCTCTGTTTATTTTGCCTTCACCTCCAATTTTTATAATTCGATAGCACTCTTTGTGGAATTTTTGACCGGGTTTGTTTTTTACTCTTTATTTCTCTAGTTTTATTTATTTGCTGTCATTATATAAAAAGTGAAGTTTCAAAGGTTCATTTGCTCAATTTCTTACAAATATTCAAACACACAAAAAAGACTAAGTAAAAGACCGTGTAAGTCAGAGATTTGGGTCCTCGCAGATCTCCACATGACACCATCGCTCAGAAATCTCACATTCTCCTGCGTGAGGTTCCCAGGTCCTTGCGCTCGGCGCTCTATCAGCGCTTTGGTTTTGACTGCATCAGGAGTATTTGCCAGCTGAATGTCACTTCGCCCCAGTGATCGGATTCCGGCTGGATGACTGTCCTCCCCTCCGTCTCTCCCACACAGATAGAGGAGACCGCAGCTGTGCTCCGTATCCGCGGCCCATGAGCACGACCTGACCTTCACCCAGTGGAACCAAACTGAGTGAACAACATCAAACCTCATTCTGATGCACACAAATAACAGCTCATCCCAAACCAACACACTGTGCAGTCTGGACGCTTTTATTAATAAAGTGCAACTTCGAAAGGCAATTTAATAAATTCTTCACTTATTAAAATAACTTTTTTTCTGCTTTATATGGAAGCCTATTTACGCCACAGAACATCTCATATTTTTTTGCAGAATCGCAAGTCACACTCACAACTCCTCGAAAAACTCAAGAAATGCGACAGAAACTCAAAAATTGCGAGATTCAGAATTGCGACAAACTCAAGAATTGCGAAACATAAATTTAGATTTGTCATATATAGGCCCTAAACCTTAAATTGCAACAAACTCAAGAAAAGCGACGCATAAACTCTAGAATTGTGACATATACACACAGAATTGCCAGATTTGAATAGAGACTCAGAATTGCGACAAACACAATAATCGCGAAATATAACATCAAGAATCGCAAGATATTAACTCAGAATCGCGAGATCTGACCTCAGGAATCGCGAGATCTGACCTCAGGAATCGCGAGATCTGACCTCAGGAATCGCGAGATCTGACCTCAGGAATCGCGAGATCTGACCTCAGGAATCGCGAGATCTGCACTCAAGAATCGCGAGGTCTGCACTCAAGAATCGCGAGGTCTGCACTCAAGAAACGCGAGATCTGAACTCAAGAATCGCGAGATCTGAACTCAAGAATCGCGAGATCTGAACTCAAGAATCGCGAGATCTGAACTCAAGAATCGCGAGATATTAACTGAGAATCGCGAGATATGACCTCAGAAAAAATTGTGATAGAAACTCAAGAATTGCGTGACAGACTCAATATTGTGAGAGATAAATTCAAGAACTAAAAGATATAAACTCAGATTTCTGAGATATAAACTAAAATTGCAACAAACTCGAGAACAGCAAAGTATAAACTCTAGAATTGTGACATATGAATTCGCATTCCTAAGAAAAGTGTCAGAATTGCGAAATAAAAAGCTATAAACTTTAAGAGATATTTTTCAAGCTTCCACAGGATTGTTTTCCACACTAGAAATGGAAGGTCAAGTCAGATTAACATTGCAATTGAAGCATTTTTGATGTTTTATTAATAAAATGCAACTTCAAGAGGGCTTCAGTGAAAACTCCTCACTTACTAAAACTTGTATGGTGTCACAGTTTGTTTAAAGTCTCTGAGTTACTGCAGAATATCACTGAACATCTTCCTTTTCTTCGACTCTCCCGTCTGAACCTCCTGCCAGTCGGCTCGTCGCTTCATGAAGTTTGTCAGACCAAATTTGGCCCAAATGTGCCGTGCGAACTGATCGGATCGGAGCTGACTTTCACTGTGGACTGAGAGAGGAGAGAGAGGATAAAACACACTTTTATCACAACGTGAGCCGGCTCTGATGGATCAGCTTGTGCAACGGCAAATTACTTCAGGAAGCTGACAGTGTAACATGCTTTACTCGATCTAAAACAACTTCACATGACTCTGTCATGAGCTCATATTAACTGGAAAAATAAGTTAAATAAGAATATTATAGAAATGCATCATTCCATCACTCTCTGCAGTGAATGGGTGCCGTCAGAATGAGAGCAGATAAAAACATCCCAATAATCCACAGCACTCCAGTCCATCAGTGAACATCTGGAGAAGACAAAAGATGAAACACATCCAGCATTAAGATGATTTTAACTCAAACACATAGAGTCTATAATCCAGAATAACACTTCCTCCAGTGAAACAGTGTTCTGGTCTGAATCAGGAGAGAAATCTGCACAGATCAAGCAGCGTTTAAACAGATCTAAACTAATCTGTGAGAGACAACAGCAGATACACTTTTTCACTGGAGGAAGTGTTATTCTGGATTATAGACTCTATGTGTTTAAGTTAAAATCATCTTAATGCTGGATGTGTTTCAGGTTTTGTCTTCTCCAGATGTTCACTGATGGACTGGAGTGCTGTGGATTATTGTGATGTTTTTATCAGACTCTCATTCTGACGGCACCCATTCACTGCAGAGCATCCATTGATGAGACATTGCTCCAAATCTGATGAAGAAACAAACTCGGCCGAACTATTTCTTTAAAGCATGTGAAATGCAATGTAAAAGTCATCTCACCCAGTTTCTCAGCGATGCTTTGTCTCTGGCTGACGGTGGCGCTGTTCCACACGGCTTCTAACAGACGGCTGCCGCAGCTGGAGCAGGCCAGGGGAACGAACAGCTCCTGAGACGATATATAATAATAATAATGCAACTGTTATATACGTCTGTGCTACTGATGACTGCTTCTGTGCTGCAGGGACACTGATGAGTTAGTGACGTTTTACCTCCAGCTTTCTCAAGATCTTTCCTCGGCCCTTATCGCTGGCCGCGGTCAGCAGCTTCTGGAGCGCGTGGCTGCCGGAGCGGTCAGTGCCGAGGGTCAGCAGGTCAGCGGAGCCGAGCGCGTGAAGGCTGTTCATCAGGACGGATCGATCTTTGAATCCAGCGAGAGCCTGAACCAGCCGCGATCCGTGATAAGACACAGAGAGACGCCGCTGCACATGAATAATAACAGCAATGTCATTAACCAGTTACTTCTGCTGCTTTGCCACACAGAAGTGGAAGATCAGAGGCAAAGGCGTTTCACATCACATTGCATCTCACACATGCAGTGATCTAGAATGAGCTGCAGACTGGAGCACCTGTGTGAGGCCGTCTCCCTCTGCTGTCTCGGTGCTGTAGTACACTTCATACGCCAGTAAAGACAGGAAGAGAGGCAGACAGGACACCTGCAGTGATGCTGGCTCACTGCAGTGAAAAGCCTGATGGGAAATCAAGGTCACACTGAACTGCATGCTGCACACTGACTCATGAAGAACAGATTGAGAAATAGTTTGCACAAATAAACAATACAACAAATGTGATGTACGATGCATTCTCTGGCTATATACTGCACATTTTAATAAATGTAGTTTGGTCATCCAGGTATTTCATTCACAGAGTAGTATTCATACTGTACAATGCAGAAGATGAAGGAGTAATATTATAGTAGCTTTGCAATTTTGTTTGGGTGCCAAAATTATACTCTTCATGTGTCATTTACTTTTATTTTTTTATATTTTTTCAGCTTTTATTTACTTTTTCAGTTTTATTTTTAGGTTTTATAGTTTTTATTAATACTTTGAAATTGTATTTGTTTTTAAATTTCATACATTTTTTTTTATTTAAGTTTAAGCAACTTTGCTGTGTTTTTAGTTTTTATAGTTTTCATTAATCTGACAAAGGTTTCTGTATTTTTTTCTTAAATTTTTTATGATCAAGTTTTAGCAATTGTGTTTTGTTATTTATATTTGTTTTTCATTTTCATGTTTTTTTATTTAATTTTAGTAATTTTTTTTAAAAAATTCTGAAAAAGTTTTAGTATTTTTACATTTTTTTCTTTAAGTTAAAGTTTTAGCTATTGTGTGTTTTTTGTTATTTTCATTTGCCATTGTTCAGGGCTACTTTAGTATAGAGATACTTTTGTCGTTTTATAATTTAAAAAAAGGAGTTTGGTATTTTTTTAAATTTTTTTAATTTTAGTTCAAGTTTTAGTCATTTCATTTTTTTTCCATTTTATTACATTTCTTTAAAAAATGTCTATATAACTTTTTCAGTTTTAGTTACTTTAGTACATCAAGTAAAAAAAAATATTAGATGCTTTTATAATTATTAAGAATTGTTTTAGCATTTTTTTTGTTAGCAAGCAACAAAAAATGTTTAAATATTTTTTTACAAATCTGATGCTTTCATTATTATTACCAAGATTATTTTAGTGTTTCATTTGCTAATAAAAGCTCTTTTTTAATTTTAGTTTTAATTTTATTTTTTTATTTGCCCCAATATCAAAATGTTGGATGGTTTTAGTTCGCTATAATAACCTTGTGATCATTAAAGGCATACTTCTGCAGCAGATCAACACAGCATGTAAACACAGTAGATTGCAGTCAGAGGAGAGTGCAGTAGCTGGTGTGTACCTGCAGGAGGCGCTGCAGCAGTTCATTCTGCTTCTCCTCCCAATGAACACAGCTCTCCACCATCAGCACCACCACACCCATGTGACCCGCGGCCAGAATCGCCTCGAACCCCTCCATCAGCTCATCGAAGATCTTCAGGAACTGAGCACATGACAGAAAGACACATCTCAGAGGATATATATATTTAAGAGTATTTGATGAGAATGTTTATTTTCGGGTGCACTGCCGCTTTAAGGAGTCTGAGCAGGGCTGTACCACTCTGAAGCGCGCCGAAGCTGTGATCAGGCTCTGGATGGTGTAGTTAGCGATGGGATGAAGGGCCAGAGGCATCAGCTGCGTCCTCAGGTGCTTCCTGTAGACGTCTCGCAGCACGGCCTTCTGGGAGAAGCTGAAGACGGTCTGCATCAGGTGACTGCAGGAAGGGTCCTTCAGGAACACCAGCAGCGGACTGGACACACACACATCTCAGCATCATTAGGGAGAGCTTAAAATAATAGCTCCATATCAAAGACCATCATTAGAGTGTGTTAGAGTTACTCCTAAAGTTTCTGATCTCCTTCATGTTGTGTGTGCTGCTCAGTTCACATTAACCGTAAAAAACTGATCTTTACATTTTATGGGCATTTTTACCTTTATAAAGCCATTCTTTCAGAAATCTTTTGAGTCAAATTCTTACATTTAATCAGTGAATAAGAATAAAAAGCCAATTGTATGAAATTATATAAATAAATGCAAGATGCTTTAAATGTTAAAGGTTAAAACCACCAGTAGGTGGCAGCGAGTCACTGTTAGAAAGTGATTCACTGAGATTGAACCGAATCATTTAAACGGTTGATTCATTCAGGAGCGAATCACCTGATCCATCCTCCTCCTCCTCCTCCTCCTCCTCCTCACCTGACTCCAGGAGCAGAGCTGAGTGATGTCAGGTATCCCATGATGCCCTTGATCAGCTTCCTGCACAGAAGGGGTCTCTTCCTGTGGCAGACGGTCAGCAGCGTCTGGAGAGCGGCGCTGGCGCTGGAGCTCGTCACACACACTAGGAGAGACAACAGAGAGGATGATGAAGAGGAGTGACACACACACACACACACACACACTGAGGAGAGACAACAGAGAGGATGAGGAGGAGTGACACACACACACACACACACACACACAGACTGAGGAGAGACAACAGAGAGGATGATGAAGAGGAGTGACACACACACACACACTGAGGAGAGACAACAGAGAGGATGATGAAGAGGAGTGACACACACGCACACACACAGACAGACTGAGGAGCGACAGCAGAGAGGATGAGGAGGAGGAGCGACACACACACACACACACACACTCTTGAGGAGCGACAGCAGAGAGGATGAGGAGGAGGAGCGACACACACACACACACACACATACACACACATTCTTGAGGAGAGACAACAGAGAGGATGAGGAGGAGTGACACACACACACACACACACTGAGGAGCGACAGCAGAGAGGAGGATGAAGAGGAGTGACACACACGCACACACACAGACAGACTGAGGAGCGACAGCAGAGAGGATGAGGAGGAGGAGCGACACACACACACACACACACACTCTTGAGGAGCGACAGCAGAGAGGATGAGGAGGAGGAGCGACACACACACACACACACACATACACACACATTCTTGAGGAGAGACAACAGAGAGGATGAGGAGGAGTGACACACACACACACACACACTGAGGAGCGACAGCAGAGAGGAGGATGAAGAGGAGTGACACACACGCACACACACAGACAGACTGAGGAGCGACAGCAGAGAGGATGAGGAGGAGGAGCGACACACACACACACACACACACTCTTGAGGAGCGACAGCAGAGAGGAGGGTGAGGAGGAGCGACACACACACACACACACACACACTTGAGGAGCGACAGCAGAGAGGAGGGTGAGGAGGAGCGACACACACACACACGCACACACACACACACGTGCGTTCAGAGGAGTACCGTTAATGTTCTCCATCAGACGCTCAGAGAGATGCTTCAGCTCCCACCAGAACGAGACGGGAATCTCGAAATCCAGCACCTCCGCTTTGGGCTTCTTCTGCTTCTTACCTGACAACACAAGCAAAATACACAATGAGAAGATTAGCTTTTATTATTATTAAGATGATTTTGTTTGCATTTTTTGTTAGCAAGCAACCTAAAGAAAAAAGTGTAAATATTTAAAAATATTATATCAAGATTCTTTTATTATTATTACTAAAATTATTTGAGTGTTTTACTTGTTGATAACAGAAGCAAATAAAAAAAATTATAAAAACAATTAAAAAAACCTATCAGATTTTTTTTTTTTTTTTTTTTTTACAAATTATCAGATGCATATATTATTATTACGATTTTTTTTTTTCAGCTTATAAAAGAACCAAAAAAAATCAATGGTTTTATCATTATTAGGATTATTTTTTTTCTTTTAGCAGATAACAGAAGCAAATAATAGCAAAAGCAAAGCAAATGATCCGCAGCATCACACTGAAGGAGAACAGCATCTCGTCTGCGTCTGACCTGTTTGAGCAGCTGTGTCTGAGCTCAGAGATCCACTCAGAACCTGCACCAGTGTCCGGAGCACATGAGATCCGTACGGATCCTTCAGGAACTCCACCAGACTCTCTCGGACCACTCCACACACACGCTTCACCTCAGCCTCCAGCATCCCACAATGCTCCTGGTCCTCCTGCGTGACCTCAGAGTCGTCCTCTTCACAAAACACATCGGATCATGAGAAACAGTCTCGGACAGAACCACTGCCTCGCTTCAGCACCACTTCATTACAAACGCCGGTGGAAAACATCACTCATAATATTAGGAATCACTAATATATATATATATATATATATATATATATATATATATATATATATTATTATTATTATTAATAATATCATCACTTACGACAATTAATGTAATTACAACATCAATAATAATAATAATAACTATTATTATATTAGTATTGTTATTATTATTACAAAATAATACATATTCAATAAAGTGGTAATGATAAATATTATTATGATTATCATTGTTATATTATTTGTTATTATTAGGGGGATACAATAATACATGATAATAAATGATTATAATAATAATAATAATTAATAATAATATTTTACTTGTATTATTAATAATAACAGTAATTATTATTATTATTATTATTATTATTATGGAAAATAATAATACATGTTCAGTAAAATGCTTATAATAATAATTATTATTATTATTTATAATAATATATTACTACTATTAAAAGTACTTATAATATGAATAATCATAATAATTATTATTATTATTAATATTTTAGCATTGTTCTTATTGGGGAAGTAATAATAATAATAATAATAATACATAATAAATATAATTCTTATAATAATAATAATGATTATTATTCTTAATAATAACATTACTACTATTAAAAATAAAAAAATATTTTTATTATGATGATTAGATTATCATTTATTATTGGGAAAAATAATAATACATATTTAATACAAATTCTTAAAAAAATAATAATAATTATTATTATTAATATATTATTTCTACTACTAATACTAATAATAAATATATAAGTATTAGTATGGAAATTAATAATAAATATTCAATAAAATGATTATAATTAATAACAATCAGATTCTCTCACCGTTCCAGCGGTGGGCCTGTCTGAGTGCGCTCTCCATCACATGACCCCCGCACTGATCACATGACACGTCTCTGAACTCTGACCCCGTCTCTCCTCCCAGCTCGGCCAGCACACCTGCCACCTGAGCGGGACTGGCCAATGAGAGCAGCCGCTCCAGAGCCACGCTGCCGGTCATATCAGTGGAGACGAGCGCCGCTTGACCCTTGACCTCCGACAGCACGTTCTCCACAAACAGAGCTGGAGACACACACAACACACTCAGACACAGCTGGAGCAAATCTCTACACACACACACACACACACAGTTTTCCTGTATTTGTGATCAGACAGATGCGATCTCTCTTCACCTTTCTCCTCCTCCTCTGTGAATCCCTCGTTCAGTCGCTCGCTGACGCGGCGGAAGTAGCTCACGCTCGTGCCGTCCAGTCTTCGTCTCTTGATCCCATCCTGCGCAGGACGCTTCTGACTCTTCTTCTGTCCACCCTTAAAATACCGCTGACCTTTGACCTCCATCTCCTCAACCATCACTTTGGTTTGTCGTCGTCTCTCAGATCTGACAACACTGCGTTCACACCTGAAAATAAGCAATGTCAGTTTAACGTGTTAACTTAAATAGTTATGAAAAATAATGAGATTCAAAATATTTAACTGGCCCCGCCCCTAGACCTGTTCATACAGCTGACAAATATGATGCAGGGCAACAAACTCCATAAGTACAGTTTTGCCCTAAAATTCTAGATATTGGGTCAAAAATGCAATCACATGATAAAATCACATGATAAGCAATATCACACAAGTTCTGTATTTCTCACGAATAGAGAAAATAGCAACACAAGTACCATGTTATAAATCACACTACCATGGTATTGATATTGCTATGGTACGGGTTTTTATTACACCTAGAGAATAAATAACAATAACAATATTATATAACACGGAATCGTATTTACATTACAGTCCAAACATACTAATCATTGTATTATCATTGTAAACGCACAACAACCATTGTACTTTGAGAAAAGTCGAGCGACAGTCGCGTTTTAATCGATCAGTAGAGTTTTAACTTAATGAATCAGCGAGTCACTAGATCAATCTGTTGCATTGTTAATCATAGCACATTTAATTAACACATTACTACTTATAAATCATAATATTATATTGAGCTTACCAGTGTGCTTCTGCTCACATGTGAACACGGAGTACAGCGGCAGGCGACGCGGAGTGATGACGTCAAAACGACGTGATGTCATTTTAGCAAACAAAAGTCCCGTCACGCTTAACAGCACAAATAAAGACCAAAAACCATTAGGGTATCAAGTAAAGATCGTGTTCCATGAAGATATTTTGTAAATTTCATACCGTAAATATATCGAAATTAATTTTTTGATTAGAAATATGCATTGCTAAGAACTTCATTTGGACAACTTTAAGGACGATTTACTCTGTATTTGTTTTTTACACCCTCAGATTCCAGATTTTCAAATAGTTGTATCTCAGCCAAATATCATAACAAACCTGGTTTTGTGGTCCAGGGTCACAAATTGCTTCAATGATACAAATCAAAACATATTTTTGTGGTACAGCGTTGACATATGACAACATTGATATTTTCTCTATTGATATCTACAGTAAAACTATGTTAGACAATGTTGATTTGTGAACAAACATTTGCAATTTACTAACCAAAGATTATGCAAAAAAAATCTCACTTAAGAAAAGACTTTCAGAAATGAGGTTAACAGAGCAATATCTGCAGCACTTCAACATATTGCAATATATTGTTTATTTATTTATTTATTCAGAATAACGATGACATTAATATAAATTATCTGTACCTATAGAGGGTTAAACCGTAAGACTGTTTTGGGTAAAGTAGTCACGAGGCAGAAATTACAGCATATATTTAATTTATTTACCAATAAAGACATAATAAATTGAGTTTAAAAAAAAAATCGAACTCGATCGGACAGCCCCGCGCGTCTGTGTTGTGTGCACGCGCAGCGCACTCCCGTGTCGCTTGCAGTGACTCAGTGGAAGGGTTTACGTTAAACAGTTCTCTCCGGATCCAAGCGTCATCTCAACGGCCAAAACATGTCCAAACTGGAGCAGATCCTAATCCTAGACCCTCCCGCAGACCTGAGGTTCAGAGGTGAGTGGGCAGCGCGGACAGGCGGTGTGTTTTGGTGAAGTGTAAACAGGTTTGACTCACTGTGATGCGGGAAGGGATTGTAGGCCGCTGCGGATCCCCGAGCTCGAGTTAACTGACAGGCGGCTCTGAGGCGAAGGGAGAGGGTTTGCACTGCCATGTCATTTTACAGGGGAACAATAAAAATGGAAGTTTCAATTTCAAATAAAAAAACCGTTACAATAACGTCCTGTGACTGTACCATAGTATCATGATAGCATTTACCATGTTGATTTTACTACGGTATATGTGTGGTAACGTACTTTCAAAACGTTTAGATAGTAAATTGACTCATTTTTTGGACTTGTACCATGATAATATCTCAATGAGTAGTCCTGAATGAATCACATTAGCATGGTTTAAATCAAAACATCATCTGATACATCCGTGTTTATGTTACTGTCACCGTGCTTTTATTATGTAAGAGTTTGTTTTAATTATATAAGTGTCTGTATGTCACTGCCCTGATTTCATGTAAAGTGATAATTCCATGGCATATTTCCCCAAAGTACGTTGGAGCACATGTTTTCATTTATTATAATAATAATAATAAAAATAATAAAATGCAATCCACACACAGATTTAAACAAAAACAAAAAACCGAAAACAATCGTTATAAAAAAAATAAATAAATAATCAGATTAATTTCATCCAAATAAACATTTTTTGAAAGTATTTACATGTGTATATACATTTATATATTTATACTCTTATTTTTGTATTATATATAAATATATTTAATATATAAACATAACATATTTTTCCTAAATATATACACGCATGTGTTTGTACAGTATTTATAAATACATAAAAATATACATGCATATATTATGTTAATAAACCTTTTTTTAGGATGCACTACTTTAAACTTTGGAAGCATTTTGCGTTTTGGAAGTTCAAACTCGGGGACACCATAGAAGTCCATTATATGGAGAGAAATCCTGAAATGTTTTCCTCAAAAAATTTAATTTCTTTACGACTAAAGAAAGAGTAAGAGATGAGTACATCATCTGTATTTGTATTTTTTTAATGTCTATTGTAATACTGTATTATTTTATTAATTTACTTGCGTATTTTAATTTAATTAGTCGTTTATTTATTATTTATTTATTTAAATCGAAAAATAATTATTTAAATATTTTTTATAATTTATTTAATAATATTTTACTTATTTCAATTTTTTTATTTATTTTAATCAATTCGTATAAATTATATTTTTATTTTTAATTATTAAAGCACTGTTAATATCCTGTATTTATTTGCTCTTTATGTATTTAATTTACTCAAATTATGCATTTATTTAAATTACATTTTATTTACATTTTTAATTAAATTTTAAATTGTAAATAAAAATTTTATTTCCATGGACCCATTGTATCCCAAGTTTAAATAACCCTTCATTAGAGTACCATATTAATACTATTATACATGCATTTCTGTGCAATGGTATATCTCAAGGTACTGTGGTGTTATCAGCTCATGCATCTCTTTAAGACTGTCGTTTTTGTAATTACCTTCTGCTTCCAGCTGATTGCTTTTCCAGATCATTTTTAAGGCAGTAGTACATTGATGGTGCTTTGATTATATGTACCTCGTATCTTTACTATATTGATATGCCACGGTTATTCTCATGTACTTCAAAGCTGAACATGTGACTAAACGCTTAATAAAGTCACAGAGGGGGAATGTCTGACAGATTGCTGTGTGTTTGTCCTGGATAAATGAGTAACCAGCGCTGAGATACGGCTGATGATACTTCAGAAGGGTGTCACAGTTTAGGATGTTCTCTGACTCTAGGACCTTTGGAGGACGTCCAGTCGTGTCCAGATGTGGGTTTCGTGTTTCTGATTAGAGCTGGACGTTGAAATGTTTTCCTGTCATCTAATGTGAACGTGTTTTTGTCTTGGTTTCCGGTTGCAGAAGTAAACGAGTGTGTTGTGCAACTCGTGTTCAGATAATTCAGCTGATGTCAAAAAGGAGAAATAAAGCATAAAGCAGCTCTTGTGTGTGTGAGCAGAATTTAAAAAAACTGGCATGTTTCTTTGTCTAAAACGTTTTAGTGTGAAACGTTTAGAGTTCATCCTTCGAAATGACTGATATGTTTATGGTTTAGTCACAATTCATTCACGCACTGAAGATTTTTTGCATTGAAATGTTATCATTATTTGATTTTATGTGTCACTTTAAGTTTTCCACTTAAAAAAAAAAGATCATCTAAAACTACATATTTAAAAAAAAAAAAAAAAAAAAAAAAATATGAGAAACTTTATTTCAGTTAGATGCAAAGGCAACATTTTGTCATTTTTGTTTAAAGCACTAAAGTAACTAATAAATTAAAGTTTATAAGCATATAAAAAAACGAATAAACATTACAAAATGGCTAAAACTTTAAATAACATTACAAATAACATTACAAATAACATTGTAATAATCTATTAGTGATACTATGGCTGTGTAATAAGTGATATTTATTAAATAAGATATGAAGTGTGAAACTGAAGAGAACGTAAGTCACTTCTATGCAGTAAATATCAGTTGATCTTGATGGGTTTGCACAGATTTAACTGCAGAAATCAGGCGATATTCAGATTTTGCCGGTTGTTGAATTGAATTTTACAGTAGAATCCAGCGCGTTTGTTTCAAGAGCTGCGTGTACATGTCTGTCTGGGTTAACCTGATTATTCAGTCTATTGTTGCTTCAAACAAGCATGACTTGTGTACACTGAATTAAAGCATTATGTCATTTTCATGCAATGACAAGCTTCATCCATTCATTTTCTAGAAACTTCATTTAGCGAAGTCTGATCTTAAGAGAATACTGTGGTTGTGTTTTCATAGCACAGATAAACATGTCTGAAACATGTTGAGCATTAACTAATATAATTAGCAAACTGTTCATTTGTTATAACAGTGCTTGAGCTGAAACTATTATATGAGGCATTCGTTTTTTTAATTAAGATTTAAATATGCTATTTACATTTTCAGTAATTTTGCAATAAGCATTTATATGTTTTTGTTTATTTTTGATATTACTATTTAGGCTTAATTTATTTGTGTTTTTATTTAGTTCAGTTGTGTTAAAAAAAATGCATGTTTTTTATATATATTTTATATATTCTGTTATTTTATACTTATATTTGTAATTGTTTTTTTCTTCTTTAGTTTGGGACTTTAATTTTGTTATGCACTTCTCATTTTCATCAGTTTTTGTTTATTCAAAATATTCCTAATTAGGTTTCATTTGATTTTACATTTTTGGTTAATTTATTCTTATATGCTACTTTACTTTTATATTTTTTCTTTTATATGCTTTTACATACTGTTATTTATTTATACTTTTTTAAATTATCTGTTTATATGCTGAAAAAAATATATTCATAGAATTTAGCAAAAAAAAAAAAAAAAAAATTAGGGGTAAGTGGTTGCAATTAATTTATTTTAGCTACATTAAAATAATCAAATTTAGTTGACCACCTTAAAAAAAATAAAAAAAAATAAATATATATATATATATATATATATATATATATATATATATATATATATATATATATATATATATAAAATGTAACTAAAATAAATTGTTTGCAACCACTTACCTTAAAAAATTCAGTGTACTTGAATTTATTTTATCTTAATTTTTTGTGATTGTTATTAGTTTTCATTTAAACCTAAATGATATTTTTGGAATATTTTATTTTCCCTGGAGTGTTTGGTTCAGTGTAGTGCAGTCTGGTTCTCTTCTGCTCATGTTAGTGAAGGTTATGTATGTGTTTTTCTCCTGGATGTGTCCATACACTGGAAGCTCATATGATTCTCTAATGTTATCTGATGTGATCTGATGTGATCAGAGTCCTCATGTCTCCTCATGTCTCACACAACAATCCTTCTTCTCAAGTCCAGCAGAACTTAATTTCTAAGGTCGAGCATCTGCTGTTCTGAACCGTGTTTACTGAAATACCTCATTCCTGCTCTTGATCCTGCGCTCTCCTCTAATCCACTAATACGGGACATGCGCCGTCATAAGATCCTGGCTTTGAGGCATAATTCACATCATCTCCTTTCATCAGATCCAAAGCCATGGGAAGATCTGGTGCTGTCCTGTGTGCTGTGATGTTCTGTGTACTTTCTGACTCTTTCTTCATCTTTAACCAGCACTGAGTAGATTTAACCTGTGTGGGATATTAAAG